>NC_056744.1:61348987-61533987 GCF_019279795.1 Protopterus annectens | reverse complement strand
GCTAACACCTCCAAACAGAAGACTGTGCATCAGATGCCCAAAGATTTGTGGAAGTTGGCGTAGTGTGCTAAGTGCTGCACAAGAATTGAGGGAAAGTGGATAATATGCATATACGTCTCAGTCTGACAAATATATCTCAGTGAAATGTAGCCACAACAGATAAGCAGTAATGTTAGCACAACTCCAGTCATATTCAAAAAAATGCATGTCTATGAAAAAAATGTCCAAAAGTCAATATATTCCCCTTATCAAGAAACAGGTTTGATAGTTATACAAAACTATCTGAACATGTCCAGAATATGCAGGAGACACTGGCAGAATATAAAGGTACATCAGCAATATTCCCATAAAACTACCAGTATCGACAATATATTGCAGATTCCATCATAAAACATTGAATTACATATGTATATCTATAGATATATATTGCAGAATTTGTCATAATCTACAAAAAATGAAATTAAAAAAATATTAATTATGGTAAGGCGATATTCACTGCCATATCACCATTACTAACTGTAGCTAACAAGAGGTGTGGGACATGTGAGTGAACAGAAGTAATGCATATAGCCAAGGAAGTATGGTGATAGAAAAGCAGATATGAGGTGAGAATGAAGAAGATGACTACACAAGAGGAATGACTGAAGAGGAAGGTCAGAGCTAGAGGCAGAGGGGAAGGACATGGGTATTTTTTTTTTGTGGCAATAGGCCCCATTTTGGGGTAGGGAATAGAAGGTATGGAAAAGACATGGAAAGAGGAGGTGGGAAAAAGGTAGGTACTAACATATAACATGTATCACTCTACAGAATGGACAAAGGTTGGTGATATACATAAAGGATAGGTGAGGCACACAGACAACACACATATGGACTGCACAACATGGGTTAAGGAAAGATGACAAACAAGATAGGGATGAATGCCAGCCAAGGTGCACCTCAATAATACATCACTTACCACTAAGCAAAGTAGTGCTGAGATGTTGCAAACTGTGTGACGGTCATACCAAATGAAGTATGACTGATGCTAGGCATAGGACACAGAACATTAACTGAGGATTGCTAGCATTACAGTACAATAGAATGAACAGCAAACATCATCGTCCACTAGGCTGTGGGCAAGTGTAACCCAAGCATTAACAAGGTTGAGCACTTTCAGCAAAGGAAATATGTGAGCAATAAAGATGAGGTCAGATTAGAAGTGCTAACCCTGAATGCAACAGGCAAACAACTATGTGTAGATCCAAGCAGCTGTACTGCATCAAAAGAGTTCTATGCCTGTGTAATTTTTATTTATTTTATTTATTTATTTATTTTATTTATTTATTTATCATTTGTTGACCGGGAAAGTCCAACTAGGTTCCACAGAGCCTGTTTTCAGCGGAGGCCCGGGAAGAAATGCTCCAGATAATAATAGTAATAAACTAGTAAGTATAGACACTGTATAGTAGGACAGGAGAAATGGGATCCTGACGTCACAGGAAACATTACATGCCAGAAGCAATACAGATGGTGTTCAGGTGTGCAGTGTAGACATGTAATATGCCATCATATCATACAAGCCAAACATGCAGAACATTCAGCACACATGCCATCACCAATGGCATGAAATGGCAACTTCCATTTGGAAACCATTTGGTGATACAGATACATTACAAATACAAGAAATGAACAAATGCAAGCCTCTGCTTTCACGGGTATGCAGGAAGCATGGAAAGTATATTAGGGTAATGCACAGTAAGAACTGCACACAAGTGGAAGAATCACAATTACCACCATAGTGTGTGGATATGCACTGCACGTATATGATAGCCAATCGTGGTGGCAGAACATCCTACAAGAACAGTACACCGACAGTACACAAAGGTGTACATAACCATATACATATGTCATGTAGATGTGTAACAAATAGCAAAAAGCTTTAATGGGGAAGGGGAGTGGACATCATATGTCCACAGTAGTAAGGAAATGCATGCCTGAAAAAGCAGTTACATAAAAGCACGGGGCATGCACGTGTCCCCAACATTATATGGACTTTAAATCCAACATAATAATCAATGCAGGGTGCATGCAGCAAGGGGCTGATGTCTGACACATGTACATTGTGCATATGTGATGGGTATTAAGATGACCATGTAGAAATAACACAAACAATACAGTAATGTGCAACAGGTATATAGTAATTAGCATAGGTATATACCAAAATTAGGGTTGACTATTATATACCCATATATAATGCCATTCAAACATAAGACAACAGGTGGCACACTCACAATAAGTGATAAGAATATTACACATAAGTGTGTATGACTGCTCAGAGGACAGTAGTGTATACACAACTGTATCACACCACTTTCTGGAACAATAATCATTTATATTATTACATAACAAGGGTCGATTTGTGGGTTGTCACTGTTATGGGCAAACAAATGTGCAGCTATACAAAGCAATGCAGGCATATTATGCAGAATGAACACTGCTGAGGAATGTAATCATATGTAACAGGCAGCAAAGGTCATACATTTCAGAAAATAAGCTACAGGAACAATACAGTGGTGTTGTGCCATAGGAGCAAGGCTGACACTACAGTGATTCAGTGCATGTGCCATTGATATGACACCATCATAAAATGACAAAATCAAAATGCTGAACATCAATCAGTGTTGTTAATGCCATATAAAAGCTACAGAGAGGAGACCAACATAAGCATAAATGATTGGAATAGAAGACAACTAGATAATACAAGGCACAGAAAGTACCAAGGAGCATTACATGCAGGGACAGACTGCTAGCAGGAGTCTTTGACAAACCAATGTCACAAATGTAGCAAACCCCATGATATGGCATTTATATCAAAAGACACACAAAATACCACCATTGTAACAACAATTGTGTAATGTATGCAAATATAGCAAATGTGCACAGGAGAATGGCATTACAGTGGCAAATGTGTGTAATGTCATATGTCATCAGTTTTTCTTGTAGTCATGTGAGCACTGCCAACAGTACTAGTGTGTGATTGTGTGACAGTGGCAGACTGCAATCTATGTCAGACCTACCTGTCACATACAAGGTCATACTATATCATAAATGACAATCTCATGAGCTATTGTATGTAGATGATGCTGACCACATACAGAATATAGGATTAATTTACCTGTATGTCCATAACACTGTCACCATAATTGACAGCGTATGAAGATCACGTGACACAATGGTGATAATGGCAATGACATATCTGAACATGTGTCATAATGCAGCTGAATAATATAAACCATAAGATCTGGATTGTGAAGTATGCATCACAAGGTACCCATTACAAGCATGACAACAGTATGGAATGTGTGCACAAAAATGCACATATTGATGAAAGATTACCAACTAGGAACACACCATGGTGGCAGCATGACATGATTGGAACAGATAGACAAAACTTATGGTGCAAAGGGCCCTCCTTGATTGGGTCAAACATCACAAATGATCTATTTCTCTCGCAGTCTCCCAGAAGGAGTGGTGCTTGGCCCATGTCATATCCTGGAAGAACATTCCCATAAGATCCTGCATCTCTCTCCTGAAAACATCCATGACCAGATCATGTATCTGGTCCCTCAGGTTATCTGACTGGTGTGGTGGAGGTTGTTGCCACTATTTGTCTGCCAGGACGATGACCCTTGCTGGTCCTGGTCCCACATTATTATCCTGTTGTTGCCCTCCCTCGTACTCGCATTTGGAATTGGCTGCCTTCAAGGGCATCTTCATCATCTCTTGTTGATGGGTGGTTTGGCATGAGTCCTGGACTGTGCAACATGACAGAAAGTATAACATGTCAATACAGTAACAACAAATCGCAAGAGTCAAAGGTAACAGTAATATGTATGACAGTGCAATAGATCCAGAAATTGTGTACAGTATGGATTTATTATTCATGTAATGTGTCAGTATGTTGAGTTAGTCCATCTGTAGTGTCGCTGTCACAATGTGCAATATATCCAACCCTAACACATTACACATCTGGCTGTTATGTTAGATTGTTAAGGCCAACACATTTGCAATATGTCTATGTCATATAGGTTCATAGGTGTATACTAGGCTAATGGCCGTGGAGCCTTTACAAGCCTAGCCCATAGGATTACCCTGGCATTGTG
Source organism: Protopterus annectens (assembly GCF_019279795.1). Lineage (NCBI taxonomy): Eukaryota > Metazoa > Chordata > Ceratodontiformes > Protopteridae > Protopterus > Protopterus annectens. Next base: position 61,529,845 of record NC_056744.1, on the reverse strand, counting down.
CCACCCAACTTTATTTCCTAGTGCCTCTGTCAAGTAGAGCCACTGGAGTGATCCCTGGGGTGAATTTTCTATTTCCCATCAACTCATCAAGATTTCTCTTGAAGAGGGCCAGTGAGGTGCTCCGCTTGACATGGGCGGTCTCTGAGTTATGAACCTGTCCCTCCAGCATGTTCTGTTGATTGTGAGGTTGAGGTCTCTGGAGTGTGTGGTGCGGAGGGATTGGGATTTCTTTAGATGTAGCATTTCTAACAGAGCTGGGTCAGACATGGCTTTATAGTCAAGCAGAGATTGCCTTTAAGTAGGCAATATGAGACAGAGAATAGTTGGAGTTTTTGGAGTCTGTCCATACAGGACAAGTGTTTAAGGCCTAGTATCTTTGTGAGGAACGTTTGTGGCCTCTCCAGTTGTTGCAGGAGTCTAGGGAGGTACATGCCAAATGGGGCATTGTACTCGATGATTGGCCTAATGAGGGAAACATAGAGGGAGACAATGACCTCTTTCTTCCTGGATGCAAAACCCTTAGTAATGAGATGTGCCACATAGAAGGACTTTCTGACTACAGTGGCAATGTAGTGGTCAAAAGAGAGGTTGCTGTCAACCTGTGTTTCCAGATCTCTTATAACGCCTTCTGTGTTCAGTGGACTACCATCAATGTGGTAATTCAAGGGAACCAGGTTTTCCCAAAAGGGGATGAAGACACATTTTTTGGCATTGAGCTTAAGGCCATGGTTCTGACACCAGTCACTGGTCTCATTGAGACCATTCTGTAGGATGTCAACATCACTTGGGGAGTGAATAATAGATCTAATATTTAGTATTTTGGCCAAACCTGATGGGGGTGGGGGAGCAAACCTTAATTTTCAGAAAAAAATATTGAGAATGGAATCAAATTTTATAATAAATTATAAAACCCTGTATCCAAATGGGATGAATTTAGAAATTTAAATATGAAATTTAACACTGATGGTTATAATATTCATATTTATATTAAAATGAACTGTAATATTGGTTTGTGATAATAGAAAAAGTTCTTTAACAAAGATTATTTAATTAATGAATTTAATTAATTGTTTAATTGTTGGATTATGTAATTAACTGGTGTATTTAAAAACTGGCTTTGCACAAAGTAATTTATTCCATTGAAGGCGAAGGCCGAGGTACCAGAATCTAGTAAAGTGAAGTAAAGAAGTAAAGATTTATCCAGTTGGCTGCATTCTTCGTTTTGGTGTTTCTTTTTTGAGTTAATAATAGCTCCCAACTTGCAATCATCTGCAAACTTTGTCAGCCAGAATCCCTTCGTGTTAGCCTGGACTTCATTGAAGTAGATACCAAACAGGAGAGGACCCAGAACCGAACTCTGTGGGATTCCACTTGTGACTGGTCAGCAGTCTGAATTGGAGTCAGCTACTTTAACACTGTGGGTTCTATCTGTGACAGACCATGATGCTTTGCCAGAGATGGCCTGCACCTGTCACCCCTGAGATTCCGGATACTGGCTAAGGTTCTTGCCGCCCCTATAGTGCCTTTTTTATGCAAGGTTCAAATGACAAATTCACCACAGTAACAGGAACAGGCAAGCAAAAACTGAGGGTGATGCTACTCAATGCCAGGAGTCTAAATCTCAAAATGCACTCACTCAAGGCATGTCTTAAAATGGAGAAGATTGATATCTGTGCAGTGACTGAGACCTGGTTCAAGACTCCAGAGGGCATCCCTGCACTACCAGGCTATAACTCATACTACACTTTTCGGCCATGTAACCTGGACCAGAACACCAAAGGCGGAGGTGTATCCATATTAATTAAGGATATCCACACCTCCAGGCTAGTTGCTTAGCATAATAAAGCCGAGGTTATCCAAGTGCAACTAACTCTGGGCAAAACTGCAATCCAAATTGTAGCTTGCTACAGATCACCCACCATGCCCCAGGATTCCCACTCCTCTTTGCTTGATGTACTGGAAAATATTAGGGTTCAACCAAATACCCTAATAATGGGCGATTTCAACTACCCCACCATTAACTGGGAAAACTACTCATGTACCAACTCCTTCACTCAACGCTTTCTGGAATTCATAAACTCCAACGCCCTGGATCAACTTATCCACACCCCCACTAGGGGCAACAATATCCTAGATCTAGTCATTACCAATATGAGTGACCGGTGTTCCACACCTGAAGTCAATGCCTCATTGGTCCGATCCGACCATAAGCTAATTACCCTAGATATCCACATCCTGCCTCCAGCATCCCATTAAGGAAACCATAATAAAAAATTTCTCCAAAGCCAACTTTATGCTTCTTAAGACAGACGTGGTGAACTTCATGACACCCATGCAGATGGACAATACAGTTACAACTACTGAATCCTACACAATTGCACTTTATAAGCACTTACATGAGTGCATGGATCGTGCTATCCCAAACAGAACCAAGACTCTATCCTCCAAAAAAAGGAAGCCAATCTGGTGGTCCCCTGCCATAAACAAACTGTACAACAGAAGGAAGAAACTCTTGCAAAAGAGAGTAAAATCCCATGAGTGGAGGAGCTCCCTGGTCAGCCTCAGTAAGAAGCTGCGATCCCTGATAAAATCCTCCAAAGCTAGTTACAAAAACAAAATTGCCACTGATTCTAAAGACAACCACAAAGCATTATATAGCTATGTCAAGAATCTGAATGGCAACACTCAGATCTGCTCTGAGTTACAGCACAATGGCACTAAATATACAGACCCAACTGATATTGCCAACATCCTGGCAGATAGGGTCAGTGCTAACTTTACCCCCCTCTCACCCCCTAAAGAGCCCATCTCTATACCGGAGGAATGCAAAGTTCCTGTAATCACGGCTGCACAGGTAAAAACTACACTCTCCAAAGCCAAGAACACAGCATCCATGAGACCAGACAATATCCCAGACTGCGTTCTACACGAACTACAGAACGAACTGGCACCCCACCTAAGTACCATGTTCAATCATAGCCTCACTTCAGGCTTTGTGCCTGCTGAATGGTGCACAGCAATGGTTATCCCACTCCACAAGGGGGGAGCCACCATGGACCCCGGTAACTACCGCCCCATTAGCCTGATGAGCCTGGTCTGCAAGGCCATGGAACGTATCATCATGGAACTTATAAACAAAGACATTGGTAATCTCCAAACTCTGGATCCCACCCAGTTTGGGTTTGTAAAAGGCAGATTATGTCTCCTAACCCTGACAGACTTCTTTGAAGCAGTCACCAAAGCAGTAGACAAGGGTAAGGTGGTTCACACAGCCTATCTAGATCTTGCCAAGGCTGTTGACACCATCCCCCACTCTGGAATTATAGATAAACTCACTAAACTAGGTATAAATCCCTATGTCACAAGATGGGTTGCCAACTGGATCACTGACAGAACCCACACTGTGAAAGTAGCAGACTCTAAATCTGACTTCAGACCAGTGACAAGTGGAGTACCACAGGGTTCAGTCCTGGGTCCTCTCCTGTTTGGTATCTACTTCTCTGAAGTACAGGCTAACACAGAAGGTCTTTAGCTAACGAAGTTCACAGATGACTGCAAACTAGGAACCATAATCGAAACTCCTAACGATGTGGACATCCTACAAAAGGGCCTCACTGAGACAGATGCCTGGTGTCAAAGCCATGGCCTCAAGCTCAATGTCAAAAAGTGCATTGTCATCCCCTCTGGTAAAAACTCTGTACCCATGAACTACAACATAGGCGGTATAATACTTAACACCAAAAGTGTGATAAGAGACCTTGGGACACAGGTGGACAGTAGTCTCTCCTTTGATAATCACATCACCACAGTAGTCAGGAAAACCTTCTACATGGCACACCTCATCACAAAAGGTTTCTCATCCAGAAAAAAAGAGGTCATTGTTCCCCTCTACTCATCACTCATTAGACCCATTATAGAGTACAATGCTCCTTTTGGTATGTACCTCATAAGACATCTCCAACAACTGGAAAGGTCGCAGAAATACCCCACAAAGAGGATTACCGGCCTCAAACAGATGCCCTATGCTGACCGTCTCAAAAAACTCCAGCTTTACTCCATCGCATATTGCCTACTCAGAGGTGATCTCTGCCTAATATACAAAGCTATGTCAAACCCAGAGCTGTTGGACATGCTCCACTTAAAGAAATCCCAATCCCTCCGAGCTACATGCTCTAGGGACCTAAACCTTGTCACCACAATAAACAGAACATGCCGGAGGGATAGATTCCTGACCCAGAGACTTCCTATACTCTGGAATAAACTACCTATCTATATCAAACAAAGCTCCTCATTAGCACTCTTCAAGAAAAATCTTGATGATTGGATGGGAAATAGGAAATTCACCCCGGGGATCACCTCTGTGGCTCTGCTCGACAGTGGCACAAGAAAATAATTTTCTTGTGTGGCAAAAGTCAGGGTACCTTTTTGGCTGGGCTTGTATAGGCCCCAGGGCCGATAGCCTAGTACCTACCTATGAACCTATGAACCTATGAGCCAGTTTGCAACCCACGTGGTGATATAGAGGTTGATGCCTAGCTTAGTAAGTTTTTGTATGATTCTTGAGGGGGGAATGGTATCAAAGGCCTTGGCCAGATCAAGGTAGGCTGTATGAACCACCTTACCTTCTTCCACAGCTCTGGTGACTGACCCAAAGAAGTCGACCAAGTTGAGCAAGCATGATCTACCCTTCACAAAACCAAACTGTGTAGGATTCAGAGTTTGGAGATTCCCTATATCCTTGTTTATTAAGTCCATGATGACGCATTCCATAGCTTTGTATATCAGACTCATCAGGCTAATGGGGCGATAGTTACCAGGGTCTGTAGTCGCGCCTCCTTTGTGGAGAGGGATGACTGTACCAGTGTTTCAGTCAGTAGGGGCAAAGCCTGAGGTGAGGCTGAGAGTGAACAGGGCACACGGGTGAGGTGCCAGTTCACTCTGTAGTTCATGTAGAGCACAGCCAGGGATATTGTCAGGTCCCATAGAAGCTGTATTCTTGGCCTTGGACAGTGCTGTTTTAACCTGTGCAGCAGTAATACTGGGTGTCTGGCAATCTACTGGTATTGTAATTGGTCCTTTGGGGGAGGAGGGGTAAAGTTAGCACTGAATCTGTCCACCAGTATATTTGCAATATCTTTTGGCTCGGTATAGGAGGTACCATAGTGCAGTAGCTCACAGCAAATCTGGGTATTGTCATGGAGATTCTTTACATAACTATAGAAGGCCTTGTGGTGTCTTTACTATCTGCTGCAATTCTGTTTTCATAGCTAGCTTTAGAGGATTTGATGAGGGATCTCAACCTTTTGTTGAGGCTGATAAGGGAATTTTTTCAGTTTTGGGACTTCACTTATTCCGCATCAGTTTCCTCCTTCTGTTGTAGAGCTTGTTTATGGTTTTTTGAGGAGAGCGTCTTAGTTCTGTTGGGTATGGCGAATCCATGCATTTGTGTACGTGTTCATACAGTGCATTGGTGTATGGTTTGGCTGTCATGCAACTATTCTACATTTGCATGGGTGCCGTGAAGTTAGCCACCTTTGTTTTTAGGAGCTCAAAGTTAGCTTTGGAAAAGTTTTTCATGGTGGTTACCTTTGTTGGGGTGGGTGGGAGGGATGTGGATTTCCAAGGCGATTAGCTTGTGATCAGATCTAACCAGGGAGGAGTTTATTATTGGTGCAGAGCAATGGTCGCACATGTTAGTAATGACCAGGTCAAGGATGTTGCTACCTCTAGTGGGGGTAAGAACAAGCTGGTTCAGGGCATTGGAATTAATGAAGTCCAGAAAGCGTTGGGCAAGTGTATTGGTACATAAGTAGTTTTCCCAGTTAATGGAGGGGTAGTTCAAGTCACCCAGTATGGGAGTGTTAGGTTGGACCCTAATATTCTCCAGGAAGCTTAGGAATGTGGAGTGTGAATCTTGGGACATGGTTGGGGACCTATAGCAGGCTATGACCTGAATCGCTGTCTTACCCAATGTTAGCTGTACCTGAAGTTTCTCAGTGCATTATGTTGGGCTACCAGTCTGGAGGTGTGCACATCCTTTATGAATATGGAAACATCACTGCCTCTGGAGCTTTGGTCCAGGTTCTAGGATCGAAAGGTGTGGAATGAGTTGTAGCCTGGCAGTGCAGGGGTGCTTTCTGCTGCCTTGAACCAGGTATCTGTTACAGCACAAATGTCGATGTTCTCCATTTTAAGGAGTACTTCAAGCAAGTGCATTTTGAGATTTAGATTTCTAGCATTGAGCAGCATGACCCTCAAATTGCATTTGTTTGTAGGTGTTACGGTGATAATTTGGTCTTTGGAACACCACCTAAAAAAGGCACTATATGGGTGGCAAGAGCCTTGGCCAGTATCTGGAAGCCCAAGGGTGACTGATGCAGGCCATCTCTGGCAAAGCATCGAGGTAGGTCAATCATGTCATCCCAGGCAGACAGATACTGGTTCCCCTTAGAATGACACCAGAAACTTACCCAATTGTTGAAATCAATCATCTTCTGCTTGTACTGTGGTATCATTCAGGGTGATGGTAGGATGCTGCTCAGGGCTAGGGTTATACCTGTCTGGGCTAAATAATCCGAGACCTCCTCCATGTCTCTTTTCATGTAGTCCAGGGAGGTACATCTCAAGTCATTTACACCCACATGTATAATGACAGAGTCATATTTGTACCTGTTGTTGAGGGACCTGAGTGCATGCGTTATATGGTGGATCCTGGTGCCTGACAGGCAGCTGACTGTTACTTTCTCCTTATTCAACCTGGTGATTGGGACATCAGTGTGCTCACTATCGAGTCATCTATGACTAGTGTGTTGGGCATGCTGTTTTGGCTTAGGGGCTTTGTTTGAGTGGCACACTGTTTAGGAGAGTTATGTGTCATGTGATTAGTGTTGTGTTGTGGTGGTCGAGTGCATTTCTGCCTTGGAGGTCTCTGCTGTTTGGTTAGATTTTTATTGAGAGGCTCCATGAAGGTGGGTGTGTGGTTTGTGTTTTTATGTGAAGGCAATGCTGGTGTGTGTTCTGGAGGGCTACATGTTCTATGTGGCGTGGTGCAAGTGTTGACCTTCTCCTCTTGGCCAGCTATTCCAGTCTTGGCTGGAGAGTGCGTAGCTTCCAATTTGAATATATAAGTGCATCTCTCACAACTCTGAGTGTTTGGGGGTAAAAGGAGAGGGTTGTCAGTGTACATGAGGCAGTTGCTGCATTGCCTCAGGATGCCCAAGTTCACCAGGTTAATAGGAGAAGGCACAGGGAACTGACCTTTAGACATGCCTGGAGGGGTAGGCCTTAATAAGTACTGGAGCTGTTTCCTTGTAGAACGTTTAGTGCTGGTAGCACTTTGTGTACTACAATAATTGCTACAAGAAGTCTGGTAAAGTGCTAAACTAACAAGCTAGTAAAAGTGCAGGAGAGGAGAGAACTAGCAGATCTAAGGGAAAATTGAAGAGCAGACATTGGCACTGCTCAGAAGCTTACAAACAGTCCTAGATACAGAAAATCTGTATCTGGACTAGATTAGTTACAGAAAAGGTGGGAAACAAGCGAGGATGTGGGCTTTTAAACCAGAAAGTTGAAAGAGATGGAAAAACTGCCCAAACAGCCAATAAACTACAATTTCTGGGCCAGAAATCACTCCTCTTGTGGTAGATAGGCTACCTAGTGCTTACCACTCCCACTGATAAGCTAGAAGGCTTCCTTCCAACACAGAAAGGCTTGGGGGGGGGGGCTCAGAAGTTTACCAACAGTCCTGGATACAGCAACTCTGTATCTGGACTAGCCTAGTTACAGGAAAGGTAGGAAACAAGGGCAAATGCAGGCTTTTAAACCAGAAAGTTGAAAGAGATGGAAAAAACTACCCAAACGGCCAATAAGCTACAATTTTTGGGCCAGGAACCACTCCTCTTGTGGTAGATAGGCTACCTAATACTTACCACTCCCACTGACAAGCTAGAAGGCTTCCCTCCAACACAGAAAGGCCTGGGGGCTCAGAAGCTTACAAACAGTCCTGGATACAGCAAATATGTACCTGGAATATACTAGTTGCAGGAAAGGTGGGAAACAAGTGCAAACGCAGTCTTTTGAACCAGAAAGTTGAAAGAGATAGAAAACTACCCACACGATCAATAAACTACAATTTCTGGGCCAGAAACCACTCCTCTTGTGGTAGATAGGCTACTTAGTGCATATGTAATGCAGTCCTATATTTGAAGAAATGGGTCAGGCGACATCATGATCTCATTAGGGAGAAGACCCATCATGTACTTCATGTGACAGCGTAGTGTCTGTTAATATCAAAGGTGTATAAGAAAACATGTCAGTAATAACATGTAGTGGATGAGAGCAGAGAACATGCTGCAACAGCACATAGTGGCCTCCAAACAAGTACACACACACTGGTATCTGAGTACTTATGTGTTTAATTCACATTCCAAGGAATAGTATAATTAGATGTATCATCTAGCATGTAATAGTCTGTCAAGGTATGCCAACATTATTGAACGATGTCAGCTGCAGCATATAATGTCTGTAATAATGTGATGTGCACACATATTAGTATATACACAACTAAATTATGTTTAATGAACAAAAGCAATGATTCCCATACATAAGTAGTGTCTTGAAATAATAAAACTAAAACTAGAGCCCCATAAGGATGAGTATTACAATTGGAAGAGAAGCTGTCAAGTTGTGCACATCATATGCCGGACACAAAGACATGTGTTGCACTTACATCATTATAACATTATCAGTATTGGGTTGGAGGATGCCTTGTATGCCAAACAGAGCTCACCTTTTAGCAGTCTGTAGGATACCAAGTATAGTTGAGTATAGTGACTGGGCTTTGAGTTGGTCCATGTAGGACATGTTGTTTAGGCCTTGTATCCTTTTAATAAGGTGTATCTGTGGGCACTCCAGTTGTTGTATGTGTCTGGACAGATACATGCCAAAGGGGACATTGTATTCAATGATTGGCCTAATGAGGGCTGAGTAAAGGGGGGATGACATCCCTACATTTAGAAATAATCTCTTTGTTTATAAGCTGTGCAATACAGAAGGACTTTCTTACAAAAATGGATAATGTTGGTCAAAAGTTAGATGTCTGTCCACATAATTTCCCAAATCCTGAACAACTGGGTCAACTCTTAGGGGCATATCACTAATGTGGTAGTTCCCTGGGAAAGATGACTTCCCAAAGGATACAATAATCCAACTTTTTCTGAGACCATGCAGAGCCTGCACTGAAGGTAACCCCACCAGGAGAACAAGCACATGTTCATCGTGTTTCACTGTTGCAGTCCTAACCAATGGGTTATCTGGCTTCCAGTAGCCCTTGATCGGCCAGAATACCAAAGGTAAGTAAAACTGATGTCGGCTGTCATCGGTTGTAAAGGATGTCAGGGTGTCTGATACAAAAGGAGGCAGCCGACGTCACTTCCTCAGTCTTCCTTGCTGCGGAGCCCAAAGCAGAAGCATTCCTTGCACGAGTGCCAGTCGGCAGTTTACCTTTTTTGTTTTCGACTACAAAGTTGAGTGCCAGTCGGCAGTTTACCTTTTTTGTTTTCGACTACAAAGTTGAAGTCAACCACACCTAAGTACCCCATTGAGGATCCTCTTTTCTTGCCTTAACGAATGTCAGAAAAAGTTAATAATTGTCTTACCTGTGGAAAGCAGAGTCCCCATAAAGATTTTCATTCCTATTGTATTATTTGTTCAGGCCTTGACCACAACGTTCCTAATTGTGAGCTCTGTACTTCCTTTAATCCGCGTACTATTCATCGTCGGGCTAAGCTTTTAGCTAAACATTTTGGAGTTTGGCCTAAGTTTGTCGGTATGGCATTCGCTGGTCTTCAGGCTTCGGATATCCCAAAGAAACGTAAGGATAAGGACTGTGACAGGCTTTAGAAGGTCAAGTCCTCGGATGATGTTAAGTTGGTCGTCAGTCAAGCAGTAGCCAGTGAGGTGTCTTCGCAGCCCCTGCAGCTCACAGATTTTCAACCGCAGGCCTCGGTTGAGACCATTTTAGAGGCCCCCAGGCCTCCGGCTTCCATTTTGCCTTCTGACCTTCCGCCTGTTGCCTCTTCAGCTGGATCCGGAGCCGCTAAGCTGACTCTGGTGTCTGAGGCCTCCGGTCTTCATTCCGACAGCAAGCTCATACTGACGAGTTCAGCTGCAACTTCTGTGGTTGCCAGGCCTCCTGAGTCCTTCAGACTTGCAGGTAAATCTTCCCGTTGTAAGCCTGTGAAGAAACAGGTTTCAGTTTCCTCTCATTCCTCTCATTCTCAAATGGTTAAAATGGCTGATGACCTTTTGACTCTTATTAGGGGTTCACAGCCTCCTCCTTCAAAAAGAGGTAGGGATGTCTCTCCAGAGGCTTTGTGTTATTCAGGTTCTGATACTTCTAGCATTTCTGTTGATGAAGAGGAAGTTTCTCAAGCTTTCACTCCTTTTGAGGATTCAGACGCAGAGAAGTTCATCCCTTCTGCTTCTCCTCCAGAAGATTTCTCTTTTGGTTATACTTTAAATACTCTCAGGGAACATTTTAAATGGGAAAGTCAGGATTATCCCTTTTCTAAGAAAAGAATTAGGGAGTTTTTGGATTTGCCTCAGCATAAGCCTTTGGCTATTCCATCTGTGTTGGAAGTGGTTGATGATGTTTTTCTGGAAAATTCCTTGACTCCAAATTCTGTTCCTCCTGCTCCCAGGAAACCTGACAGGTACTATAAAGTCCCTGATTCTCATTTGTTTCTTTTCAGGAATCCGTTGGCTGATCCAGAGGTTATTTCTCAAGGCCCTAAAGGAGTTAAGGCCACTGTTACTAAAAATCCTGTTCCTTCTGACAGGGAATCTAGGAATCTAGATGGGTGGGGTAAAAAGGTTTATACCTCTGCCACTCTTGCTATTAGATCTACTAATTGCCTTTTTCATATGCTGAAGTACCAGCAGCACACCTTGAAAGCTATTAAGTCTAGTATAGCAAGTGTGCCTCTGTTGGTGGAGAGTAAAGATATGCAGGATTTGGTGAAAGCCCCTACCAGAGCCTGTTAAGGCTAAGCTTTTAGATGTACCTTTGCATAAGGACAGTCTTTTGGCAGCAAAGCAGAGGAAGTGCTCAAGAAGATGGAAGACAAGGCCAAGTCCATGCAGACAGTTAAAGATTTTCTGCAAGTTCAGCCTCCTCGCTTTAGCAGGAATTACCTTTCTAAGAGTTGGACGTTCCCTGTCCATGCAGATAGTTAAAGATTTTCTTCAAGTTCAGCCTCCTTGCTTTAGCAGGAATTACCTTTCTAAGAGTTGGACGTTCCCTGATACCAGCAGACAGAACCATTCTAGGACTAGAGGTTACAAATCTTCTAGGGGACAGGTGGCCACCCCTCAAAGGTCTAAGTGTTGGCAGGCTTCTTCTTCCAAGGCGGGAAGTTCTAAGCCTGCATCTCAATCTAAACATTCTCAATGACTCTGCCCAACTTCTGCCTGTTCTTGCCTGCCCGGAGAGTCCTTTAGGGGGATGTTTGGCCCTTTTTGCAAATATCTGGGCCACCATCACGGACGACAAATGAGTACTCAGAACTGTATCCCTAGGACACAAGTTTTCTTTCCACTCCTTCCCAGTACCCAAAGGATTCCAGGACGCTCCTCCAAACCAAAGGGCAGAAGTAGAAAAGCAGATTTTGTCTCTGTTACATTTGGGAGCAATAGAATCAGTTCCTGCTCAGCAGGTTTGCCAGGGTTTCTATTCCAGACTTTTCCTAGTTCCACAAAAAGAAGGCACCTGGCATCCTATCCTAGATCTATCCATCCTGAACTCTTTCTTGATAATTCCAAAGTTCAAAATGCTCACTCTGCATCAGTTGCTGCCAATGTTGGAAAAGGATTCCTGGCTAGTAACACTGGATCTCAAAGAAGCTTATCTGCACATCCCTATCAGGGAAATTTGCAGGCAATACCTTCATTTCAGGGTGGGCAAGCAACATTATCAATTCCCTGCGCTGCACTTTGGCTTATCTATTGCTCCCAGAGTTTTTACAAAGTGCCTGGCTCCAGTCATTGCTTTTTGCAGGCAGAAGAAAATTCAGATTTATCCATACTTGGACAACTGCCTAATTCAAGTGAATTCTCAGGAACAGCTGTTAAGGGATCTAGAATTTGTAAAGACTCTTCTGTCTTCCCTGGGTTACACTCTCAACATGGAAAAATCAAAAATGGTGCCATCAAAAGAGATAATATTCCTGGGAGTGAGTCTGAACACAGCCGCCCAGATGATATATCTCACCCAGGAGAAGCAGACAACTCTTTCAGTTTACTTCAAGGACTTGGCAAGCCTGTCCCAGCTCCCTGCAAGGAAATACCTGCAAGCTCTGGGATTCATGGCCTTTTGCATTCTCATGATTCCATATGCAAGACTGCATATGAGGAAATTGCAATGGTACCTCAAGAACACTTGGTGTCAACACACACAGGACCTGGATGTGATAATTCCTATGCTTCCATGTCTGCAGACAGAGTTTCTATGGTGGGCAACAGCCTGTCTACAAAACAAAGGCATGCCTTTTCGCCCACCCCTTGCCACTCAAGTTCTTACCACAGATGCATCAGACTATGCCTGGAGAGCTCACTTGGATGTCAGATGCATACAGGGAAGTTGAAATGCCCAGCAGATGCACTTGCACATAAATTTAAAAGAGTTGATGGCAGTTCAGCAGGTCTTACTAGCTTTCAAGCATCTTCTTTCTCCAGGGACCCTGCTTGTCAGGACAGACAACACCACAGTTGTGGTACATCAACAAGCAGGGAGGGACTCATTCTTACCTCCTGTGCAGACACAGCATGAGTCTTTGGTCCATAGCAGCATCCCTGGGCCTGCATCTCCTAGCTCAATTTCTTCCAGGAAGGCTCAATATTTTGGCAGACCAGTTGAGCAGACAGACCCTGGATCCTCACGAGTGGCAGCTGAACAGAGCAGTTTTTTACAGCATCATTCAACGTTGGGGCACTCCTCAAGTGGATCTTTTTGCCTCTCCAGACAACCATCTTCTACCTCTTTTTTTTGCCAGACAGCATCACAGCAGAGCCTGGAAAGTGGATGCTCTGTCCTTCCCTTGGATGTGGCTGTCAGTTTATGCCTTCCCTCCTCTTCCTCTTCTTCCCAGAGTAGTATTGAAGATCAGGGATGAACGACCAAGGACTATTCTCATAGCTCCGGACTGGCCCAGACAATATTGGTATCCACTGTTTTGCAGTCTCTCCCAATTTCCTCCTTGGCATCTTCCTCTGAAGCCAGATCTTTTGGTTCAGGAAAGGGGAAACATTCTGCATTCTCATCTTCAGTCTCTCCATTTGGCAGCATGGCTCGTTGTATGACTCCTTCCTTTTCTTCTTCCCTTTCCCAGCAGGTGGTTGACGTGCTGAGGGAGGCCAGGAGGCCTAGCACTAGGAAGTCTTATGCTGGCAAATGGGAAAGATTCTCTTTGGATGCAGGCTGGAGGGGAATCTTCTTCTCAGCCTACCCTTCCTCTGATCCTGGAATACCTGGCTGATTTGCTTCAGGCTGGTCTCTCTTTTTCCTCTATCAAGATCCAGGCTTCAGCCATCTCTGCTCATTGTTCTTTTGAGCAACCCATTTTCTCTCATCCCCTGATGAAAATGTTTCTCAGAGGTGCTTGCAATGTAAAACCTCCCAGAAGGGCGCCTACTCCAGCCTGGGATCTTAATTTTGTTCTGGAGAAACTCACTCGTCCTCCTTTTGAGCCAGCTGCCACTGCAAATTTAAAGTTTCTCTCATGGAAGACTGCCTTCCTCTTGGCTATAACTTCAGCAAGGAGGGTTTTGGAGCAACCTCTCCTTTATGCCTAAGGTGGTTTCTAGCCTGACTCTTAATCAGTCCATACACCTTTCTACCTTCTTTCCTAATCCTTGAAATAGAGGTGAAAAAATCCTACATTCTCTTGATGTGCATAGACAGCTCAGGTTTAACCTGGAGAGGACTAAAGACCTTTGGAAATCAGCTCAGGTATTGGTCAGGTTTGCCCCTGGAGCCCAGGGCAAGGCTATTTCTAAGCAAACCATTTCTAAATGGATTGCTCATTGTATTAATTTTTGTTATTCCTTTCATGGCAAGGTTCCTCGTCAAGGGATTAGGACCCACTCAACTAGAGCAGCCTCCACTTCTGCAGCCTTTTTAAGGGGTGTCCATACTAAAGACATTTTGGAGGCTGTCACATGGTCTTCTGTTCACACTTTCACAAAGCATTATAATTTGCCTTTGATTTCAAGGGCCAGGGCAGGGTTTGCCGCTGCTGTTCTGCAGGGCATTATCTCCAATCCTTGATTCTGTTGGTTCCGCCTCCTTTTCTTTGGGCTTTGGTAATCAACCCATTGGTTAGGACTGCAACAGTGAAACACTATGAACATAGTACAGTTGTGTACACTTACCATAAATGTAGATGTTCGAGTGTATTCACTGTTGTAGTCCTGCTTTCCCTTCCTCCTTCCCCCTTTTTTTCTCTCTTTTCCTAAGGTGCAGGCTAAATTTGTTTAAGCCTTGTTTTCTGGAGGCTTCTGACTGTCTTGGCAAGAAAGACTGAGGAAGTGACATCAGCTGCCTCCTTTTGTATCAAACATCATTTTTACTTACCTTTGGTATTCTGGCGGATCAAGGGCTACCGGGAGCTGGATAACCCATTGGTTAGGACTGCAACAGTGAATACACTCGAACATCTACATTTATGGTATGTGTACACAACTGTACTTTTTATGTAGCCACATTAACGACTGTACCTTAGCCAGATTAACAATTATAGGATTTGCAGAAGGCCTTCTTAGCTGCTTCAGAAGCTAGCCTTCAGACAAGGACTTACAAATGGTACATGATAACACAGTCTCTGACAGCTACACTTTCTGTATAGGATTCTTCTAGTTCTCCATACTGTGATCCCATGTTAATCTCACTTTTTATGACTGATCTGTTACTCTTCCATTTTAGGCATCAGACAATGCCTTATGTAAATGATCTAAAATTCTTAGAGAGGCTAAAATGTCTTCACTTGTTCAGAATGAAATACTGGCAGAATTTAGGAAGCTCTACCATGGACTGATGCTAAAATAATTTAGTAAAAACTTCCACAATGATTTTTGTTGCAGCTGAGATTAGAGGAATATGTCAAGCTATAATAATCTCAGTGTATAACCATTGTTCATGTTTTTTCTAGAAATACTTTGGTGCCTGGTTAGACTCAGCACTGCCATTTAAGGATCTGTCTGAACGGGTTACAAGTAAAGATAAGTAAGCTACGCGGTTTTCAGCTTTCTCACTGCAGAGTCCAGAAGAGTAATAAAAAAAAATGTACTGATACCAGAGCTAGAAAACAGCTTGCAGATGCTGGCCCTAAACACTTCATACAATAAGAAATATTACTGACTGCACATAAGACAATTTAATAATTTACATATTAACTTCACACTCTCAGAACACCACTGCACCTCCTGCATAAAGCATATTGGCTCCCTGTTAAAACCAATGACCCATTTATGCTCTCACATTTGATATTCAGAGTTCTTCCCTTAACCCACTTCTCCCTTTAATCCACATATTTAAAAAAGTTATCTGGAAGTACTCTTTAAGATATTAGGACTAACCCACATTATTCACAATTAGACTTACCTACAGGCAATCATTTGGTGAGATGGCATTCCAAAAAAGTCTCATCTGCCACCTGTAACCTCTGACCCGCGCATTATCAGAAATTAAAAAAGGGCTAAACTGCTGGAACACCTGACAAGTGTTTGTATTTGCTGTTGTTTATATTGATATTTTTTAGCTAACCCTCATCTTATGTACAGCTTCATAGAGGTAAACATTTCTACTGCTGCTGAGTTTAGCATTAGTTTTCATTTTCCCTTTCTGCTAATAATTGGCTCAGAATGCATTTCAGTTTTCACTGTGACCTTAGCTGTGCTACAACAGGCATGTATATTTGATTACATTCTGATTGTATGTTGGCACACTAAGATATATTATATATACATTTTACACATGCATTACTCTTGATTTTATATGTTATTTATTTATGGATAAGCAAACTGGACCGCTAGGGTCCTTTTTCAGCCATGGTCCAGATTCAGTAAAAGCAAAAGTGCAACTCAAGTGACAGCCTAAAATTCAACATAATGCATAAGTAAGCCAGCATTTGCTATTCATTTCCCATTTCCATGGTTAGTTCCTTTAATTCATGACTCATTACTCAAACCCTGTTAGCCTAGGTGATAGGCAGGATTCTATCCACATATACTACAGAACTGGAAGCACATTTCCTGCATTTTAACTCTCCCAGCTTCCCAGCCATTGTAAAGCATGGTCAGATTCAGATCTTATCTATTTCTCAGAATTAGTGCGATAAAATATGTCGTGTTTTGTGTGTGTGTGTGGTGTGTGTGTGTGTGTGTGTCTGTGCGTGCGTGTGTGTGTGTGTGTGTGTGTGTGTGTGTGTGTGTGTGTGTGTGTGTGCGTGCATGCGTGTGTGTGTGTGCACGTGTGTACGTGTGTGTGTGTGTGGGTGTGGGTGTGTGTGTGTCTGTGTGTCTGTGCGTGCGTGTGTGTGTGTGTGTGTGTGTGTGTGTGTGTGTGTGTGTGTGTGTGTGTGTGCACGTGTGTACATGTGTGTGTGTGTAACAATTGTCACAGTATGGCAAATAAGGCAGTTTTTTCATCGCTTTGCTTCCTTTCAGTAGTGCATTCTGTGGATCGACAGTGCTCACGTTTGTGCAGTGTATGAAGAAATACCAATATTTCCTCCCTCTCTGTTCTCCCTCTGCCTCTCTTTAAACCAGTGGTGATATGGCTTGCAATGTTCCATTGCCTCTAAGTATTATCCTGAACCCATTAGTTACTAAAGACAGAATCTTCTTGGCTGTTTATGCAGTGTTGCCACTGACCACTGGTGGTGCAGAGCTCAATATCAACATCGAGTGCTAGCACATTAACAGGTTTTCCTGCTGTTGTTGTTGCCGTATGGTCCAGGCTTTGTAATGGTAATACAGTTGTGTGTATATAGGACTGTAATTCGGGCCAGGTCTGATTGTCTCCTCCCAGCAGCATGATGATGTGCAGTGAAAAAGCAATGTGTATGACCTGGATGCCCTGGGTTTGATTAGTGCTAAAGAAGGAGCTGGGGGGATTAAGAGACAGTACCTTTTCACCACAGGAGGAGGGTTGGTCATGCTTGCCCAGGATGTACTCAGATATGTCACTCAAGGTAGTGGGTAATATGCCCTCATAAATGCTCATTGGAATCTGTCGCTCAGGGAAGTGGGTGACATGTCCCCATAAATGCCCATTGCAATCTCGCCCCTTGAGCATTAGCAGACATTTTTGTAGGAGAAAATGTTGGGGGTTAAAGCAAAAAAAAACAATAATCTCTATTTGGGTGACAGCAACACACCTGGAGCTCACCCATTGCCCTTAAGGAATGAATGGGTCAGTTCAGTATCTCAGAGAAAGTCAAGACTTCTCAGCTGTTCCTATTTTGGAGGAACATTCCTGCTTTCAAGCTTGACTTACCCCTGCATATGATGCTCCTATTTTTGGAGGTTTGTCCTTATTTTCAGACTTGATTTACTTCTTCACAAAATATTCTGAATTCCCCCGTAACATGAGCAACAGACTACTGGCAACAATAATTTAAAGAAAGAAGACACACTTCTTACATTTCCGTTTTTTAGAAGTAAAAAGAAATAGCCTTGTGAGGTAGAATTTTGCAATACAGTTCATTAAAATCTACCGATTTTACACTGTCACATTGATAATGTGGTCATATTTTCCATCATTTTTGTCACTCTGTTTTTAAATGTGTTTTTGAGTAGTATCCCACATTCCTGCTGGAAGTAGAAAGAGTTATTTCCTATTTGGTATTAATATTTTAAGCTAATTAGATGCCTAGATTTTTGTTTGGATGTACCTTCTTTTCAAGAGCTTTCAGTGTCTGCAAATTGAGAGGTACGGAGAGGCTTGATGGTCATAAGGGATCAGGGAAAAAAATATGACTTCCCTTTATTGCTTACAAAAAACTTTATTTGTTTTTATTTATTTATTTACTTAACATTTGTTAACCAGGACCAGTTAACCGGTCGAAGCATAGCTTTCAATATAATCAGGAGTAATCCTCTCAGAATTAGGGACAAATCCAAAAATAATCAGGAACAATCATGAACATGCTTTAAAATATTAGCACTATTAATCTGAGATGTTGACAGAATAAGAAAGTGTGAATTAATGCACCTCTAATTATAATCATTATTTACTTAAGTATAATTCACTACCTTTCCTCCAAAGGTCACCAGTTTTACAAGGGATTAACGGCAACATAGCTAAAATTTGAGTCAAAATCAGGAATGTTCATGAAAATCAGGGACAGTTAATAAGAGGTATGGGTCCAAACAACTTTTTAGTCATAACCTGAGCCAGAGAAGCCCAACTATACAACTAAACATATAACAGAATGTGGAACTATTTACACTGAAATTTACAGTGGAGTTTGCAGTAATGCAGTTATATATTTAAAGCATTATTGAAACCCCTTCTATTTGTAA
Source organism: Protopterus annectens (assembly GCF_019279795.1). Taxonomy (NCBI): domain Eukaryota; kingdom Metazoa; phylum Chordata; order Ceratodontiformes; family Protopteridae; genus Protopterus; species Protopterus annectens. The sequence continues at coordinate 61,511,266 of NC_056744.1, read as the reverse complement.
ATAATGAAAGAATACTGCATACACTGCTGAAGAGTAGTGTTGTCCGGTTCAGTTTTTGTTTTAGACAAACATGTAGCACCATCACAGTTTCTGTTGTATAAGGGAAAAATGAAAGTCATAGTTTTCTGCACTTTTGGCAATGATTTCTGTGCTAAGTGATTTGTTCCAAATGCCTTTAAACAAGACTTAGGAAATGTTGTTCCCTTGTGAAGCTGGGGAGGGAGGGGGGGGTTACTCAAACCATTTGTACCAGGAATCTGACCTCTTGTCCTAGTTGCAGTCGCTGGAAGCAGAGGGTTGGGCCGCAGGAATTAAGCAGCAGTCGCCTGCTAGGGGATGTGTGTTCTGAAATGTTTAACTATGCATTATTTATCATGTCTGAAAACAAAACAGTGGTGCGCCAATATTTTTACTGAATCAGTAGTACTGGTGCACAGAGCGTAATGTGCTCATTCATCTCTGTGGGAAATGTGTAGCTGTGTATGTTTACATGTGGTCATGTGACAGTATGTTCTATGGGAGGATGGGTCTGGGGAGAAAGCCTGGGGAAAGTAATGTACTAAGCACAGTCTGAATACCTCCCAGGGGCTCTGACTACAGGGTATTGTACTGTAGTCTGACAGATGCTTTAGTCTAAATAGCTGTTACTATAGGACTTCTGGGAGGCAATGTGGTACCAAGGGAGTCATCTCTAGGCAAGGGCACATACCACCTCTCAACGTCTTCATGTAGAAATTATGGACAAGTTCCAAAATGATCAGAGACATATGCTGAAAATAAGGGGCACATTGTATTTTTCAGTGTTATTTGCTTAGAAAATGTTGGAATAAAATGATTTTGTAGCAACATGCATTTTTTTTAATGAAGTATTCCGCAAGTGCTGTTTACTGATCTTAGTCCCTACAATTTTAGTACAAATTCACATTTTAGGGACAGGGCAACATTTTGAGGCAAAATCAGGAATATTCCCTAAAAATAAGGGTCAGTTAAGAACCACGCAAGGGCATATGTTATGAAAGTTGCCTTTTTTCTAGGAAATTTGTATTTCTCCTATAATGTCTTTGGACATATTTTTTGTTTTATCAAAATGTTAGAACCATTCAGTAAAGACAGTCCAGATAAAATGATTTGATAAGGATAATTCTTAAACCTTTGTTTATCAGTCAGCTTTCAGAACAAACCATGATTCTTTTAATTCTAATAAATTTGAAGTTGGCACCTTACAAGATTTTATGTTAATCGAACTGCTTCATTTTAAGGTTTTAAGAAAGGCTCTTGTAGCAAGCATTTCTAATAGAAATGACAATAGCATGTGTCAGGAGGCAAGAGACAAGCAATGTTTTCAAAACCATGAAATAGAAATGCAATTAGTCCTGTAACTGTAAGCACACACACACATGCACACATGTTTGCACACACACATACATACACACACACACACACACACACACACACACACACACACACACACACACACACACACACACACACACACACACACACACACACACACACACACACACACACACACACACACACACACACACACACACTCACACACATTCCAGGATAAATAAATCTGAAATTCTTTCCATACTTGGCCAGATTTATAGTGAAGCTAAGTATTAGAGACACACTCTGCTAGTTTGGATACATGTTGGCTTATGGTCAGGATGATGAAGTGTGCTATCTGCTTTCCATGGTATGACTTCTACTGTCGTCACAACTATGTATTAATCTGAAGATAGGTGGCATGTGCCTCCAGCATTGAGTGCCAGTGAGGCTGAAAAGCTTTTCCGGACTTTTAATGGGCTCCTTGGTGACTGCTGTGAACAACAGAGTCTTGACAATATAAGGTCAGTCCTGGCTTTAAATTTGCAACCAAACATTACGGATGGAATAGCCTATATATAGATTTTAAATCCACTTTAAATTTTTAAATCTAAATTTTCAGGTTAGCTTACTCTATCATTCCTAAAAACACTGTCTAGAATTTTCCATCTGAGTAAAAAATGTAATAATTTGTTTGTGTATCTGTTTTTGTGTTTGTTTACATCTGTGTAAAAATCCTTTTATTTGTGTTTTATTTTGTGTTTTAAACTGTAAAAATGTAACAGTTTGTTGAATGTCTTTTTGGAGCTTTTCTCCCCTGGCCCTGCTGAAAATGGACATGTATCCAGTCGGACTATCCCGGTAAACAAATGTAAAATAAATAAATCATCAATAAATAAATACATTTTAGGACATTGTAAACAGTCTTATAATTACTAAATATTTACACCGCTGTCAAAATTGTCTTGAAGCTGTTAGATACTTGGTGAGGACCATGCTCTGCTTAGGCTGTAAACATGGTATCATAAGTATGACTTGTTGATGGTCTAACAAGACCCTAAAAGCATCAATCCTCATAAATAAAGTAGGAAAAAATAAAAGCAAAAATCAGCCAGTAGCAGTAATCATTTCTGGAACTGAACCTACCAACTAAAGGTAACATTTAGATTAGCAGCGATCCCAGAATGAGCTTCATCCATGGACATTGCATCTCTTTGAGGATGTTAAACTAGCTCTAATCTAACAGTGATGGCATATCAGCATACTTGTTGGACCAAACTCAGATGCCACTACAGTCACATTAATGGATTAATGTCATATAGAGCCATAAGAACAATGTGATAGATGGGGTATCTTCTTAGGTGTCAGCTTGTAGGGGAGTTATGGTAGTATTAATCCACATATTCTATAATTATATTTTCAAAAAGGAAAAATGCTTATATACTGAAAAGGAATAAAGGGGTGTTTCAGCTTTCCAGCCACGTCCTGTCCTTTACTAAAAACAAAACAAAAAAGATCATTTGTGTGTGTCCTTAGATTTTACATGTTATGTACTTGCATTAGTTAGCTGCTGTCTGCTTTCTCAACAGGGTAACCACAGGGCTAAAGCATTCACTCACATTTCACAAGTTTTCTGATATTTTAGAGTCCTGGACTTGATCTGAGAGAATAATAGCAACTGCACATGATGGTTATTTAAAGCAATGTTTTTCTTTTCTAGTAGTTTATCCAAGACTAAAAGATGCTTTACCGATCTTTCTTTGTAAGTTTTTTTTGTAAAATATTCAAAATATATAGGGTGTTGACATTTCCTCAAATTAATGCAGAATTCATGACAGAAGCAGGGCTGGATTCCAAAAGAAAGTTGCAGACATCACGGTGCATCAAAGGAAGACGATGAACTAGTGGCAGTTTCAGTTCCATAATGGACGTAAAGACAAACACAAGTAATTATTTAGTGTAGAATAACTGCTGACTCTGTACATGCCCACCAGATTCCAAAGCACAGCAAATGTACCTAACGACAATAACATGTGACAGAGTAGTATGGCAAACTTTTATTAAAGCACTGACTGGATGCCATTTGTTCTTACACTTTGCTGTAATATTTCCTATGAATCCCTAAGCAATTCTGCAGATTCTTAAAATTATTACTTAAAAAATGCAAGCAGCATTTAATGCAATAGAGTAGGCCTGGGTACTATAAGCCATACTAGAAGACAATCTACAAATGCATTCCAGAAGGCAACTAGCAATGCACCAAGCCAGGTTACAGTTAAGCCAACTCCCTGAATAGGAAATCATTGATAGATGCAAGTTAGAGAGCTGGTGCAGGATGTCTGCAGGACGTGTGCTCCCCACATGTCTGCTCTCAGTCTCCTGGGCAACCCAGTCCCAGCAGTAGCCAAAATGTGTCTGAGTCTGGGTATACTGACCTCTGTGACATTTCAGCGGCATATGGACAATGGTGTAAGAGTGTCCCAGACAGCTGCCAGTCACATTCTTGAACATTTCCTGAAAGTACTGTGCAGGAAAGTGGATGAATTAATCCACTTTCCAGCAATAACCATGGAGTGAGGAATTGCCATGGATCAGTTCTATGCCATTGCCACCTTCCCCCATGTCCTCTGTGCAAGTGACTGCATCCACATTCAAATCAAACCCCAGCATCACCTGATGCTGAGCTTTGCTTTTATAGAAAGAGATGGCCATTGCTCAATTGTCAGGTAGTGTGCAAATGGCCTCATTTTCAGTATTGTGGTAACACACCCTGGTGGTGTGCATGATGCAACCATTTGGACGGAAAGCCATCTGAGGGCCACATTCCAACAAGGTGAAATTCCTGAGGGGCTCCTACTCAGTAAGTACAGGACCACCTCTCTGATGTAATTGGAATCTAGACCTGTAAACAGTAAGCAAGAGAACTAAATGTATCTTTCTCTTTCTACAAACAAGGGACTGCAGTTATCCACTGGAGCCTTGGCTTATGATGCAATACAGAATATTGTCAACACATGCTGAGGATACATATAATAGAGTGCACACCATGACACAACATTATTGAGTTTGTTTTTGGTGTGCTGAAAGCAATATTCAGATGTCTGGACACATTCAAGCATGCACAGGAATATACACCAGAAATGGCATCACAAATGGTCACCACGTGTGCCATTTTTATTTATTTATTTTACATTTATTTTACATTTGTTGACCGGGCTAGTCCAACTGGATACATATCCTTTTTCAGTAGAGGCCCGGGGAGAAAAGCTCCCAAATTTAGGAAAATAATAACAATACAATACGATAAAAGAAGACATTAATGAAACAACAGAGACAAGGAGACATCAATATATATAAGATAGTAGTTTGAACATAACTTTTGTAGAATAGGCCACATGGCATGTGTGCAATTAAGGAAGTAAAAAATACAATATAAGCTCTTGATAGGGAGAAGAGAGTAGAGGAGCTATGGGACATGTTGGGTTTAATCAGGGTTTGGACATGGGCATAACCATTGGGACTTAAGTATTTCTTGGAGATTACTTTTGAATAGGTTAAGGGAAGTCATGAGTCTAAGACTGTTTGAGAGTGAGTTCCATTGCTTCCCAATAGAGTTAGCATAAAGAGCATCACCTCCCATGTTATTTGATTTGATAGTCATTATCTGATTACTGTTTGCGGATCGAAGGCAGCTTAAGTTGGAGTAGGGGGTTAGGATTTTGGACAGGGCTGGGGTTTTATCGGGTTGCTTAATTATTTTGAAAGCTTCAATGAGTTGATTAAATTTGAGGAGATTAGGCAGTTCTAGCCAGTCAAGTTTCTTAAGGTTGACGCAATAGTGGGTACGGTAGGGTGTTCCTGTAATGAATCTGGCAATATGATGGCAGGTAGTGGAGAGGTTGTTAAGCTCACGTTTATTGAGGAAGGAGAATATTGGGGAGGCATATAATAGTGTGGAGAGGAGATGAGTACGGGCAATGGTTAATTTTGCATGAGGAGTAAGACAATTCCTGATTCTGTACATTGAGCCTAATTTTTTGTTAACTGACTTAATGGTTTGGGCAATGTGCATGTCAAATTTGAGCTTATGGTCAATAGTGATACCTAATAGTTTAGTGTGGGAGACGGGCTCTATGATGGTGCCATTAAAGGATTCAACAAAGAAGGTCCTATGATTCACAGGTTGAGGTTCCTGTGCTATTGGAGTTGTAGGCGTAGGGAAGAATAGAAGTAACTTAGTTTTAGTTGGGTTTAAGATGAGTTTGAGGTCAGAGAACCATTTTTCGACTGTGGCAAAACATTGTTGGGTGGCTGCTTGGAGTTTCTGAAGAGAGTGGTCAGCGCAGATCAGGGTAGAGTCATCTGCATATTGAATGCAGGTGGCTGTGGGGATAACAGAGTACAGATCATTTATAAAAACAGAGAAAAGAAGGGGACCAAGTATGGAGCCCTGAGGAACCCCAATGTTGTTGGGCAGCAGTTGAGATAGACTATTTAGCCATTGGACTGCTTGTTGCCGGTCAGCTAGGTAGTCCTTAAACCAGTTTAGTGCTGATTTGTCAAGATGAAGGGTTTGCAGGGTGTGGAGCAATAATTGGTGGTTGACCATGTCGAAAGCTTTTGATAAGTCAAGAAAGAGAGCAGAGGATATAAGTTTCTTGTTGCGGTTGCTATTAATTGAGTCAACAAAGGAGAGGAGAGCACTGGTCGTACTGTGATGGGGGCGAAAGCCGTGCTGCCATGCTCAATAACATGCTAACATCAAAATATAGCAGCATGCCAGCTTTAGATGTGGGTGACATACCCCAAGTGCCCAAGATGTCTAACATGGAGCTATTCAGGCTGTCACAGGATGATTAGCAGGACACAATGATGAGAGCAACTAGGCGTGGGAGATGGAGGCTGTGGCTGTATTCCTAGCTCAGGCAACACTGCAGTTTGTGGCTCAGAACTTTAGGTCATGACAAGCCACATGAACATAAGTACATAGATGATGTTCACACAATGTTGCCCATTACAACAGCACAGAACACAAGTACAGGAAAAAGGTCAGTAGTTGTCCAGCATGAGCACCATACATACCAACACCACAATATCAACTGCCAAACTTTAGATGCATAATTGCACTACAGAAATGAACAAATTTGGATGGTTAAAGAATAACATTCACCACTGGGCTATTCTAGTCAAGGTACATTGCCAAAGGCGACCATGCTGGCATATGTGTGGCATACCTAAGATGTGCACAACAGAAGGTGTTGTTGGCCAGGAAAGCTGTCATAATACTTAAAATTAGCGAGTACAGGTAGCAGTATAACTTGTTATTATTTCACTGCCTGTAGGACTGTGCATGGGGGATATACTGTAACCAATAAAAGCTAACTGTGGTGGTTGTACAATAATACTGAGCTGCAGAACACATCATAGGTATGTGTAACACTGTAGGACACTAGCCTATACAGCAGACAGCACCTGTAATACTAACATAGTGGTAAGATGTTCCAATAAAGCCACATACCTGACAAGATACATACAAGTATTATAGGCTAGGCTTATCCTGACCTGTCACACTTAAGGCAGCATTATAACACACAGGTGAGTGCAACAACATGAGGCATCCAGGTGCAGAAATATGTACATGACAACAAGGCATCAAGGGCAGGTATGACACAGCAGCCATGGAACATGCAGTAGTGTACTGGATAAGGCACCAAATGTATAGACGTGTGTGTGTGTGTGTGTGTGTGTGTGTGTGTGTGTGTGTGTGTGTGTGTGTGTGTGTGTGTGTGTGTGTGTGTGTGTGTCTGTATATGTAAGCAGGTATGTATGGAAATGCACACATGGAAAGTACACTTTATCAAAAGGATATCAAAGGTGTCTTTTCACTGCCTCCATTTTGCAATGCTTATGCAGATGGCATTCCTGAATACAAATGTCTAAGCAGTCTTCTCATAATGTAATAACAAACTACATCTCCTAATTGGTTACTCAGTGAGTATCCTATTTACTGTACACATCAGTTTGTGTACCCTGAATGTTTAAATGTGCTGAAACATTTTTAGCAAGTAATACTGAGGTAAGATGATGTTTGCATAGTCATCGGTCTTGTAATGGTACAGGGAGTTTAAATGTGAATGTGTTACATATAATTTATGTATGTTTGCTGGATTGGTATTTGCGGCTGACAACATACACCATTGTGTGTGCTGTATTATCAGAATATAGTAAGCAACTTATATGTATAGTGGTGGTGTGTAGCTCAGTTCATGGTGCGCACATCTTACTTTTTCATGTATTGGATGGGTATCTGCCATCACACACTGTCAGTACTGTTAGCAGAGTTGTAACACTGTATATTGTTTGGGTTCTGCTCTTCTTACACATTAATTTAGGTGCACAGGTATGGTTGTAAGCACACTTTGTAGGATTATATATGTTTTTACACATTACTGTATCATGAAGCACTTTTCAGCATGTTGTGTTAGTGGAGCCTTTCAATGATGTCCAACATGAGCATATTCTATTTCAGGGTCGCAGCTACATATATCTGTGTAATCTGCTTGAGTTGAATGAAACTTATATATGTATACATATGATCTGACACAAATATGTATGTACAATAGGATCTAACAGTCTGACTTCAGTATGAATGTATATATAACATGGCCATGCTGTATATTGTTAAGGTCAGTCTGTAAAAATGTGACCCATGCATTCCACTCACAATGTAATTTAAGGACTCCTTCGTGTTATCTGTTAACCATAGTGCAGTGTTGAACTAATTTGCATAAATATCACAACAATCTATTGGAATATGGTGATTTGTCTAATAGTACAGATCCTTCTCGGGATATCTCAGCATGTATTAGAAGTTGTACTTTTTACTGTTGTATCATTTCACAGACCTGTCTTATTGACACCTCAACAAATATGGAGGTGTTTATCACGGTAGTGTAAGTCGCTTTATGTAGCAATTGTGGGTTTCCTGCTGTGTTACTAACAAACTGCACAGAGAGGCTTTGTGTATAATTTATGTTTTTTTTTTTTTTTTTATAGCAGCTCTGCAGCACTTGTGTGTATGCGTTGTTTAGACATATGGCATGCTGTTACGACAGAGTTCATCTTGCACCCCTGCATATGTTCTTTAAGGTAATGTCATTGTGCAAGTTGGTTTACCATTTTAAGACACGTGTCCATTCAGTTCATTGTCCTACATTACTGGCTTCTGCATAACAGCAAGTCAAATGGCATCACAAATACTTGATCTAGAGATCTAAACCTATTCTGCAACATCAACAGAATGGATTGGAGGGACAAGTATATCTTGAAGAAGATACTGCTGCTCTGGAATAGAGTCCACATCCACATAAAACAAAGTTCATCTCTGGCCATATTCAAGTGCAACTTGGATCTATAGATAGGGAACAGAAAATGTACCCTATTTTATTTTTATTTTATTAAAACTGGCTGCTGTCTGTACTACTAATGGACAGAGATAGCTCCTAAATGCTTTATACCATGCATAGGTCCCCTCAAATTATGTATGGTATGATCCTACTAGAGGTAATGTGTAATTATCAACCATGAGACGGGTAAGGCCAGTCTCTAACTAAATGGGATAGGCTAATTCAAGCCCAAAAAGGGAAAGTAGCTAGTTTTAAAATGGCCTGCAAGGGTAACGAGCCTAGTACGTATCTATGAACCTATACGTTTTCATAACTGAGCTTAAGCTAACCAGCTGGTCCACATTGAAAACTTTACCACTAGAAAATGCTACCCTACAATTCAATACAACCTTTACAGATATTCTAAATAGCCATGCCCCATTTAGAAAGAAATGAGTAAAAATAAACCCTGCTCCCTGACTAACTCCAGAAACAAATGAACCTATGACAAAACCTGACAAAGCATGGAAGTTCTGGCCAGTTCATAAAACCCAAGCTAACCTCCAACACTATAGATATCTCAGAAACATAGCAAAGCAGACCAGAAAATCAGACAAACAGAACTACTACTACAATCTGCAGTCAGCGCATAAAAACAACCCCTAAAAAATGTACTTCCATTAAACAACTAATTGGCCTAAGCTACAGCTCCCAACCCAGGTATTCATCAGATAATTCCCCTGCTAACTACAACTAAACTTAAAACTACAACCATACCCACTGACGATATTCCCCCTGAAGCCCTTGCATACCCAGTATGAACCCTAATTAACAGAGCAATTCAAGAATGTTATGTTCTAGGTATCTCTGTGGGTGTTTTGGTTTTAGCATGTAGACATCTGAAAAAAGGCCTTCATAATACCATTACATAAAGGTGGACTTTACAATGATTACTCAAACTATTGGCTAATAGCTATATTGCCTTCTATATCCAAAATCTTAGAAAAATGTGTACACAACTATATGAGTACCTCCCCAACAATTACCTTTTTTCCCACACACAACATGGTTTCTGTCCTGGGCACAGTGCCTCATCTGCATAGTACTACAGTACTCAAACACAATCAACAAACTGCACAGCACTGGAAATATGGCTTCCTCAGTCTTTATGGATCTGCCAAAGGCATTTGACATAGTACCCCACTCAGAAATTCTGCTAAACTCTCCTTTCTTTTGCTATGTCATTCCTCTTTTTCGTGGTTTCACAGTTGCCTAAACAACAGGTTTCAAAGCAGTAAAATGAGAAAATAAATACTCTAACTTCTTACCTGTGAGTGTCAGAGTGCTCACTCCTATTTAACATTTCTGTTAATAACTTACACCTGGCAACAAATCGTGCAACTGTAACTCAATATGCATACAACCCCCACTATCATCTGTAATGACTTATCCCTGGCAGGACATCGTGCAGCTCTAAGTCAGTAGGCAGATGACTCCACTACTGTCTGCGCCGCACTTTCTTTACCTAAACTGAGACATAACTTAAAGCATTCACCTCTGTTGAGTCTTGGTTAGAAGACATACACCTCCTTCTCAATTCCAAAAAAAATTAAACTTTTCTTTTTTACTACTAAATCACAATCACAAAGCAAAACCCTGTTTAATATCACCTCTTCTAACAATACAAATATCAAACTACCATCACATGCAAAGCTTCTAGGGGTCACTATAGATTATACCATGAAATTTAACCACCACATACAAACAGTAGAACAAAAAGAAATTTGGCCTGCTACATTGATAAAAGGCCTACCTCCTTAACAAGACAAACACTGGCAAATACCTGTCTCCTTCTTATGCATCACAAATCTTAATTAATTCATAAACATCCCAAACAATAAAACTGGTACAATGCTACCATAAAATAACTAAACCTGCTGCAAACGTCCCAAATAGATCCCAACACTGTCTTGCCCTTAAACAACTAAAATGGACTGAACTCACTCATGTCCTTCACCAGTCTCAGTTCCTTGCTCTACATAAATGAATTCATACTCCAGAAAAATGCCTGTTCTAAGAAATATGGCTAAATATTAACAACCTTAGAAATCTTTACCCTCCCAGGATAAATTGTTACTCGATGTAAAAAAGTCTCAGAATGTTGCAGGGGATACACTCCAATTTAACTATGTTGCAAAAGTTTAGAACTCGCTACTCCATCAGCTCAGACTACATAATAACATCTGTTTAAGAACGATCTGAAACAACATCATCAACAATTATGGCTCTGCCCCTGCTTAACTCCTGACTAACAGAGTCATCAAACAATATAAACCTCTCAAGCCCGTACACTCCAATCTTCACCTATATTCTGTTCACAAATAATTCCTTTACATTACCCAGTACCCAATCAGTGCTTTATTTGGTATCATCCTGGTGGTGCTGCGGTAGCGTTGTCGCCTCACAGTAAGACGTTGTCCTGTTCGATTCTCAGCTAAAGCGTCTTCTGTGTGGAGACATGCGTGAATGGGCGTACCTTCGTTGAAGGTTGTACATCAGGGCTGGCAACTCGGTATGTAAAAATCTGCTGCCAATCATTAGCGGACCGGAGTTCCACTGTGGCGACCCCTAACCGGGAAAAGCCGAAAGATGCAACAACCTGTATCTTCTGTTCACAAATAAGTCTTTTACATTTTTACCACCTGTCTTGCTACTATGTGTTTGAATGGCATGACAGTTTCTCTTGTTCATAGGATGATAGGTATATACTAGGCTAATGACCACCAGTGCCTTTATAAGCCTAGCCATGCAACCCAGCCCAGTTGTGTCACTATGTAACATAGGTGTCTGTCTGCAGGGGTATATTAAAAAGTTGATAAAGGTTTTGTGGGAGTGGAAGTATTGTAGTTAGAGTATATTTACTGTCTGCTTCTGTCTATCAGAGACATCGGGACCAGACCAGAGGTGAATTTCCAATTTCCCATCCAATGGTCAAGTTACATTTGAATACGGTTAGGAATGGATTCTGCTTGACAAGGATGAGCTGGCTATTCCAGACCATGGGGATCCTTTGAGACACAGATCTGTCTCGTCAACATGTTCTATTTACATTGCAAGCAAAATTGAAATCCCTGTATCTAGATTTTCTGGTGCTGTTCATTTTGTGGATGTGCAAAAGGTCCATCAGGGCTAGATCCATGGATGCCTTATATGTCAGGCAAAGATCACCTCTCAGTAACCTGTAGGAGACTGAATATAGAGATCAGCCTTTAAGGTCATCTATGTAGTACAATGTGTTTATACCCTGGATGCTTTTAGTGAGGAACTTTTGTGGACATTCCAACTGTTTCATATGCCTGGTCAGGGACATGCAGAAGGGAGCACTGTATTCAATGATGGGTTTGACAAGGGCTGAGTAAAGTGGTACTATGATTTCCTTGGAACCTGAATGCCATGCCCTTATTTATAAGTTGGGTGACATAGAATAATTTTCTTACTACCTTGTCCACGTGTTGGTCAAAAGCCAGATTACAAATGATATATTTTCCCAGATCCCTATCTACTGACTCAACCCTTAGGAGTGTCTTATCAATTAACTAATTAACCTGGGTAAATGTCTTCTCAAAAGGCACTATAATGTACTTTGTGGTACTGAGTTTTTAATCCTTGGCTCTGGCATCACTCATTTGTCTGTGTTAGACCCTCTTACAAAATGATAGTGTTCTGGGAGGAATCTATGATAGTTCCCAATTTGCAGTCATCTCTGAACTTGGTGAACTAAAGTCCCTTGACATTAGGATTGACAACCAAGAAGTAGATATGAAACAGGAATGGGCCCAGCATGGAGCCTCGAGTAATCCTGACTTTTTGGGTCCTATCTTTAAACCAGCTGGCAATCCATCAGGTTATGCAGGGATTTATGCCTAGTTTGGTGAGTTTCCCAGCAATACCTGAGGGGGTATTATATTGAACACCTTATCCAGACATCTGTAGGTGGTATGCACCATTTCCTCTCATCTAGTGCCTTGGTGACCCTCTCAAAGAAGTCTACTAGGTTAAGTAGACATGACTTTCCCTGGACAAAGCCAAACTGGGTTGGGCCCTGTGGCTGTAGGTTGCCAGTACCTTTATTGATCATTTCAATGATAATTCATTCCATGGCTTTGCATATTAGACTAGCCAGACTAATGGGTCTGTAGTTTCCGGAGTTGGTTGATAGTCCACCCTTATAAAGAGGGATAAACATTGAGGTCCTCCATTCTCATGGTACATAGCGAATTTTGAGGCTATAGCTGAAAAGTGACTCAAGTGTTTCTGGTCGGTCATGTTTCAAGCTATTTAGGAGGTAACCCTGGATATTATCAGGTTCCATTGAGGCTATGTTTTTGACCTTAGTAAATGCTGCCGAGACCCACTCCCTCTTAATAGTTGGAGGAAGGTTATGCTAAAAGATATTCCATGTGAGGGGTGGTAGGGGGAGTGGTGGCAGGGTGAAGTTAGAGCTGAATTTATCATCCACCAAATTTGCTATGTCACTCTACTCAATGGAGGTTGTACCATATGCCACCAGTTCAGTGGTGTGTTCTACCTTTACGGTTTCATACACAACTGTAGAAGGTCTTGTGATGTCTTTAGCCTGTGAGGCCATCTTGATCTCATAACTGACCTTGTTAGACTTAATTAGTCCTCTTAGTTTCCTGTTTAGTTTAATTAGTGAGCTCTTCTCCTTTTGAGAGTTGCTGTTTCTGATGTTGGCCATAACTTTTTTTTTCCTTTTATTATATACCTTTTTAAGTTTAGGATTCCACCAGTGTGGTTTACTTTTTGAGTTTATTTTGGGCTATTTCGGGCTTCTAGTAGGTACAGCAGCCTCTACACAGCCATTTACATGATTGTACAGGGTTTCTGTGAACAATTCCATACAGGCTGCTGTGAAGTCTGGGCTTGGAGGGGCATTGAACTTTGAAAAGCTGCCGCTTAATAGGGTGTAGTTTGCTTTATAATAATTATTAACCATTACATATTGTGCTGAGTTTTCCGAGCTGACTTTTATTTTGAAGGAGACAGCTTTGTGATCTGATCTCACCAACAAGGACATGACTCTGGGGGGGGCAGCATTCTGTCAGACTGGTGAGTACTAAGTCCAGTATGGTTAAACCTCTTGTCAAGAGTATTTGTATTTGTGATATCCCCACACTGGGCTAGTAATCAAGGAACCTAAATCCTCACCACTGATACTGGAGAGGGACATGCACTTGGAATACAAATGGATACACTCAGTATTTCCAGATGCAGAGCTCTCTGCATCAAGTACAATTTCCCTTAAGAGTACACACAGCACACACTCAGCTGAAGGTCTGGGTGCCTCTATCTGCCTTTCCCCAGGTCCCCAATAAGGCTCCCTGCTGGCACTGTGAAGCCAGTGCTTCATGTCCCTGCCCCAAGTAGCTCGCACATACACTCTTTGAGATTTCATTTACACACACACACACACACACACACACACACACACACACACACACACACACACACACACACACACACACACACACACACACACACACACACACACACACACACACATACACACATCTAGGGCAGGCTGACACAGATTATCCGCAATACCAACTTTGCCCACACTATAAGATAGATTCACTGCCACCACTATAAGGCTCTTAAAAGTGTATCCAATTATGCTGAGTGAAGTTAATGGTAATATTGACCAAATAGCAAGGCTTTCAGGAGTGGCCAGAGTTATCACCAAATAAATATGTGCAAATACTCTCAATAAAAAGTTTAAATATATTTAATAATGAATAATAAAATAACAAGAAAATACTAAATATATTTACAGTAAACCACAGAGTTCAAATTACAGGAAATATTGAAAATATCATTGATGGACAGACTCATACAAATAAAGAAAAACAATCTCTAAACTAAGCTTCACTATATTCCTGACTGAATCTAGAAGAATAGATATCCCGTAATAACTTACATGATAGAGCAAGGCACAATTAAACACTTGATCAGTCTTTCTAGTCAGGTTCCCCAGAACAGAGTACTCAATACTCAGAGAAAACTCCCTGTAAAATATAATATCCAAGATGGCTTGCAGAATGACTTCAACCGGTCTCCTGACTCTAGGTTCTCACAGTATCCCCCTTTGAAGCTGAGTCAGGAATTTAGCATAGAAGGCTACAGTACACATCTAAATGTTTATGGCAGTGACTGGGGCTTCCCCTCCTTTTACTGAGCTAATGAACAAAGGCATCTTCCAAACCCATCATCTCTGGTCCTATTTAGTGCTGTGAGATGCCATTTTAATGATTTAAGAGCTTATTTTCATTTCCCTTATTTTTCTTAAAGTAAGCTAGCTGTTTAACCTCTGTTAAAACATATGCATTTAATTCAGTTACAGTAATACATGTACATTTCTTTTCATTCCAGCAGGATGCACTGTTGATACATTTTAACACAATCAAACCTCACAAATACATTTTCAGCACAAGCATCTGTACAAATCAGTTTGATATACAAATGACATATAATTATTTACAAAATTCCATCTAGTTGTGCTGGCACAAGTCATACATCCACTGCCCTACTTCTCCTGGCATGGCTGACAGTACCTCCTATTATCACCATATTAATAAAGACCAAGAAGCATTGTGTCTGCAAGTTTGAGGTATGGTTTGTTTCCCAATCTATAGAAGGGTTGTTAAAGTCTCCCATGAACAGTGTGCTTGGTTGGATGGTGAGTGTAGGTCCAGGTATGTTTTATGGGATTCTTGTTGCGTACATGATGACCTATAATATGATAAATTATGGTAAAGACTTTGTCTGTGGTGATTTGCTCATGGATGAACTCCAGGGCATCGTCCTGTTTAACCAACTGAGAGGTATACTTGTTAATGAAGATAAAGACAGCTCCACCTTTTGTCCCTGTCTTTGCAGCTGATGGTCTAAATATATGGAAGGCACTGAAGCCTTGAATTGCTGGAGTACTTTTTGAGGCTGTAAACCATGTTTCAGTAATGGCACAGATGTCTATATTCTCCAGGGTTAGGAGAGCTTGTAAGGTGTGCAGTTTCTTGTAAGGGCTCCTAGCATTAGGTTTCTTAGTATTTTATTTGCTATATCAGTATGTTTGTCAGTTTGGCATTGCCTGAAAAATGCTCTAAGGGGATGGATAAAGTTTTAGCCAAAAATTGGAAGCCTAGGCAGAGACAGATGCAGACCATCCTTGGCAAAGCAATCTGCTCTGTTAACCACATCTTCTCATGACAAATATTGAATCCCCCTGGAATGGCATCAGAAACTAAGCCAATTGTTGAAATCAATCACTTTTCATTCACATTGTGGAATCATCCTTGGTGAAGGTAGCATGCTGCTCAGTGCAAGGCACACATCTGTTTGAAACACATATTCAGTGAGATCATAATGCCTGTCTTCATATAGTCCAGTGAGGTACATCTCAGGTCATTTACACTCACATGGACTATGACTGAGTCATACTGGTACTTGCTGTGCACTGATTTGAGTGTGTGCATAAACTGGCAGCCCCAGATAAGCAACTAACCGTATCTTCTCCTTGCTCAGATTAGTGAGTGGGGTATCTGTCTGCCATACAAAGGAGCTCCCTATGACAACAATCCTAAGTAATGTGTTTGCATGTCTTATGGGCTTTCATCTTGGGGTCCACTGGGTCTAGGTGTATGTGTGGCATTTGGTGTTACTTTTGGTGTATGCTTTAGAGATTGCTGAGTATAGGCATTGCCATTAATAGACTTAGGAGGTCTTTGAGGTTTGGGAAGATTGCTTTTTAGTGCCTCAGCATAAGATGGTCTATTGTGTGTGGTGGACGCAATGTGTGATGGATGTAGTGTGTGTGTGTTCTTGACAACCTTGATGTAAATGAGATTTTTGCTTCCAAGGAAATCTCTCATGTACTGTGATAGTCTCTTCAAGGATTAAATGGTTGTTTGTGAACATGACACAGTTGCTCAAGGTGACCAGTTTGTTACAGAACCTAAAATGGGACACTTGAGGGCTGCCCCGGGAAGCCAGGTCTGCAATCCCATTCTCCCAGCCCCCATGGGAGTGGAGATAGGGCAGCCATGTCATCTCGCACCGGGGCAGGCAGGTTGGCCTCCCATCCTTCACCAGGCACTGTGAGGATGCCACTCTGTGAGTAGCACCACCCAGGAGGCAAGAAGCCACATGCCAGGAGGCTTGAAGCAATGCACATTTGTTGGCACCTGGCACCATAGTGGTGAGAGACTGAGGTGTGCCGCAAAAAGTGCAGAGATGGGGGGACCCAGGGCCATCTCCCCTGTGAGTTTGAAAGCCCTAGGTGCAAGGCAAAGTGGAGAATCAGTGTCATGGAAGTCTGGATGATGGACTGTCTGAGGCTTTGTGGCCCAGCAGAGTTCCATGAGGCTGTGAAGATCCCCTGAGAGGCTCCTAGAGCATGCATGACATTGCATGATTCAGCAGCAGTTAGGAGATATGTAAACCTGGAAAAGAGCTCTCTCTTCTGGGTAGAAGTGGAACCCCTGAGGGGGTTAGTCCCAATGGAAGTCTGGAAGGAAGGGAGAGAGAGGTGAAAAGTGACTGGTACAGGACAGCTCTCGCCTGGGTGAGGGGGTATGGACCATGCCCCCTCTGGGATGGAAGTCTGGAAGGGGGAGAGAGGCAGATAATAGCAGGGCTTGGCGAGCTCTTGTCTGGGTGAGGGATGGGTCAGGCAGAGTTCCCACAATGGAACTCCTCAAGGGAGCGCTAGGGCAGACAGCAGCAGGGCCTGGAGAGCTCCTGATTGTGTGAGTGGGGTCAGGCAGAGCTCCCCATGATGGAAGTCCTTGAGGAAGCACAAGGGTGGATGGCAGAGGGGCCTGGAGAGCTCCTGCCAGGGTGAATGCATCCAAATTCACCCCATGGCCGACAGCATCCTTGAAATATCTCACAGTCCCCAGAGCTGCTCTGGATGGGAAGCAGGGGGACTCTGAAGCCTTCATGAGAGAGGATCTGCTCCTCAGCAGCCGAGGAGAGTTCCAGAGGAGTGGACGGGATCAGAGGGAAGCTCTCCAAGAGGGTCCAAGGGCGTGAGCAATCTGGTATGATTTGGCAGCCTGCAGGAGACATGCAGGTAGCGGTGTCCCTAACATGGGGGCCACAGCTAGGGAAGGTTTCTTGGCCAGGTCAAAGGAGAGGACTGTAGGGTCTGGCCCTGACAGAAGTCAGTACAGGTGCACCTGGCAGATGGGTGTAGGGCCTGGAGAGCTCCTGCCTGGGTTCGTGGGGTGAAGCAGCCCCCCCACCACGATGGAAGTCCTCGAGGGAGTGACTGACTGATGGTGGCAGGGCCTGGAAGGCTCCTACCAGGGCGAAGGCATCCGACCTTAGCCCATACCCAATGGCATCCCCGAAAAATCTCAAAGTCCCCTGAGCTGCTTAGGATGGAAAAGCAGGGGGATGGCCACCCTGGGAAGCCAAGTCATCATTCAGACTGAGCTGTCTAAACTGGCACATTTCTGTGTCCCAAAGACAATGTTTGGGATTCTGAGACAAAGACTTCCAAACTGGGACTGTCCTGGAAAAACTGGGACCATTGGTCACCGTGCAATTGCTACATTGTCTCAGGATGCCTATAGCTACCAATATGGCCATGGAGTAATTTGGAAACTGCATACCCATATTGTCTGGACCTGTATTAGGGTGAGCTACTATAGTGTGAGAACTGGGTTAAAAGGGGTCTCCTTGGGGTGGTTTCTAGGGTTAAGGAACAGGGTTAGATAGTGCTTAAGGTATGGTATTAGTACATTTTGATGTGCAAGCTAGATGATTTAAGCTAATATCCATGCAGTGTTTTTGTTTTACTATAACTAAGTTACAGGTTTCAGTTCTAGTAGCAATTTTATGGAAAAAGTTTACTGTCAAAACATTTGCATCTGTACAGGGCACTGCCAACTGCCACTGCATGGAGCAGCTCTGCTCAAATGCACCTAATTTATAGCAGTAGAAATGAAACTGAAATCTAACTCCTGAGCCCTCTGGTCAATAATTGACTACTCTTCTGGACTGCTTCCCAACTCAGATAAGCCAGGCAAACACCTTGTGCTACAAAATAGATAATCTGGTCCTCTTCATGTAAAAACACAGCAGAAAGGAACCCTCAAGTGCAGCACAACAGCAAAACAACTTATTCCCTAACTAGATTGCCCTTCTGCAAGGCGATGTAAATTCACACAGTGTGGGAAACAACACTTGGAGAAAAGCAGGCAATTTTTTTCCCAAAAGGAAAATTGAATCCTCGTAAAAATGCAGTGAAACAGTAGCAAATACTTAAATAATGAAAAGCAAGTACCTCTTTCAGTTGTAAATGTGTCTAGTCACTGCAATTGTCTTGCTTGCATCTGCGCTTATATAAAAATGGACATTGTTTTAACTTGATACTAATTTGTATTACATGAATTTTCTAACTGTGTTGTTTTTATCCCCAGGACTCCACTGAAAGGGGGTGCTATACCCAGACAGACTATAACATATGCTAAAAACAGTAAATAAAATAAAAATAAATATGATAAACATTATTTGTTTAATAAAAAATATTAATTGTGATGGGTTTTCTGAGGGCACACCATTTGTGACACAGTAAATTACGTTTAAGGGGAACTTGACATTGAAAACCACAAAACTGACTATCCTGTTTGGCTAGTTTAGAAGAATCTAGTCTGTAGTCAGAGTTGCTTACTCTTGCAGGGGACTGTCATATTTTAGTGCAGAGAGAGAGAGAGAGACAGGGACAGAACATTGTTAAGTTGCTGAATAGGGATTTACTTGATTAAGTTTTCCAGTACAAATTAAAGTTTCCTAATATTAAGCAATACTTTAAATGAATCTGCTTTCCAATTTCAGAAAACAATCTAGAAATTGTGATGGTAGCTGGTGTTAAGACATAAATAATGGCATTCCACAATAATCCATCTGTGTTCGTGGTCTGACTTTTTTAGTGAGATGGCAGTTAGTGTGCATGGAAAATGGTTTCTATTAGGACCACAAATATATGTTTAGTTCCTTCACTCAGAAGAGTGAAGTGGAAGTCATCTGGAATGGTTTGGGAAGAAAGTACAAAATCAGGCACAGAGTCAAGCTTACACTAGGATTCCAACATACACTGTCTCCAGGAAGTTTGCATGTCACCAAAGTTCAAAAACCTCTGTTTGGCTTCTAATGCTTCCAACATTGCCACATCTAATGCCAATTCCATTTAAGTTTAAAGTTTTGGGAATGAAAGTATCAGGTGTGTCGGGGTTTAGCTCAGCTCTTCCAAGAAAAGTTTAAGTACTGAAGCCTCCACAGCTGAGAATATGAAGAGATGTTGATTCAAATAGGATGATAGAAAATCAAAGAATACTTCAGGCAAAAAGGAGAGAAGCATAATGCAATGTGGCTATCACACCTGTTTAGCAAAGAAAAGTGTGGGAGGGTATTCTGTAATTCAAAGGCAGTCTAAACTAACTCAGCATAACAAAGAGAAACCAATCAAAATGATGCATGAGTATTAGCTGTTTAAGATGTCTGCATCAAGAGTGCATGCACAAAAGCAAGTTTTAGTTGCCCTGCTGATTTTTTTGTTGTTATAAACTGAAACATTGAACAACTAAACTGATTCAAGATAAAGCATAAACAAAGACAGCAGTGACAACTAAATAGCTACACTATTCTTATAGGTTCATAGGTAGGTACTAGGCTATTGGCCCTAGGGCCTATATAAGCCTAGCCAAAGGTACCCTGGCTTTCACCACCCAAGAAAATTATTTTCCTGTGCCACTGTCAAGCAGAGCCACAGAAGTGATCACCGGGGTGAATTTCCTATCTCCCATCCAATCATCAAGATTTTTCTTGAAGAGCGCTAATGAGGAGCTTTGTTTGATATAGATAGGTAGTTTGTTCCAGAGTATGGGAAGCCTCTGGGACAGGAATCTATCCCTCTAGCATGTTCTGTTTATTGTGGTGACAAGGTTTAGGTCCCTAGACCGTGTAGCTTGGAGGGATTGCGATTTCTTTAAGTGGAGCATGTCTAAAAGCTCTGGGTTTGACATAGCTTTGTGTGTTAGGCAGAGATCGCCTCTGAGTAGGCGATATGCGATGGAGTAAAGCTGTAGTTTTTTGAGACGGTCTGCGTAGGGCATCTGTTTGAGGCCAGTAATCCTCTTTGTGAGGTATTTCTTTGCCCTTTCCAGTTATTGTAGATGTCTTGTGAGGTACATACCAAAAGGGGCATTGTACTCTATAATGAGTCTAATGAGTGATGAGTAGAGGGGAACAATGACATCTTTTTTCCTGGATGAGAAACCTTTTGTGATGAGGTGTGCCACGTAGAAGGATTTCCTGACTACTGTGGTGATGTGATTATCAAAGGAGAGACTACTGTCCACCTGTGTCCCAAGGTCTCTTATCATACTTTCAGTGTTAAGTAGATGACCACCTATGTGGTAGTTCATGGGTACAGAGTTTTTACCAAAGGGGATGACAGTGCACTTTTTGCCATTGAGCTTGAGGCCATGGCTTTGACAGCAGGCATCTATCTCAGCAAGGCCCTTTTCTAGGATGTCCACATCTTTTGGAGTTTTGATTATGGCTCCTAGTTTGCAGTCATCTGTGAACTTCATTAGCCAAATACCTTCTGTGTTGGCCTGTACTTCAGAGAAGTAGATACCAAACAGGAGAGGACCCAGGACTGAACCCTGTGGTACTCCACTTGTCACTGGTCTGAAGTTGGATTTGGAGTCTGCTACTTTCACAGTGTGGGTTCTGTCAGTGAGCCAGTTGGCAACCCATCTTGTGGCACAGGGATTTATCCCTAGTTTAGTGAGTTTATCTATAATTCCAGAGTGGGGGATGGTGTCAAAAGCCTTGGCAAGATCTAGATAGGCTTACCCTTGTCTACAGCTTTGGTGACTGCTTCAAAGAAGTCTATCAGGTTTAGGAGACATGATCTGCCTTTTACAAACCCGAACTGGGTGGGATCCAGAGTTTGGAGATTACCAATGTCTTGTTTATAAGTTCCATGATGATACGTTCCATGGTCTTGCAGACCAGGCTTGTCAGACTAATGGGGCGGTAGTTCCCAGGATCCGTGGTGGCTCCCCCCTTGTAGAGTGGGATAACCGTTGCTGTGTGCCATTCAGCAGGCACAAAGCCTGAGGTGAGGCTATGATTGAACATGGTACTTAGGTGGGGTGCCAGTTCGTTCTGTAGTTCATGTAGAATGCAGCCTGGGATGTTGTCTGGTCCCATGGATGCTGTGTTCTTGGTTTTTACCTGTGCAGCCATGATTACAGGAACTTTTCATTCTTCCGGTACAGAGATGGGCTCTTTAGGGGGTGAGAGGGGGGTAAAATTAGCACTGAACCTATCTGCCAGGATGTTGGCAATATCAGTTGGGTCTGTATATTTAGTGCCATTGTGCTGTAACTCAGAGCAGATCCGAGTGTTGCCATTCAGATTCTTGACATAGCTATAGAATGCTTTGTGGTTGTCTTTAGAATCAGTGGCAATTTTGTTTTCATAACTAGCTTTGGAGGATTTTATCAGGGATCGCAGCTTCTTACTGAGGCTGACCAGGGAGCTCCTCCACTCGTGGGATTTAACTCTCTTTTGCAAGAGTTTCTTCCTTCTGTTGTACAGTTTGTTTATGGCAGGAGACCGCCAGATTGGCTTCCTTTTTTTGGAGGATAGCATCTTGGTTCTGTTTGGGATAGCACAATCCATGCACTCATGTAAGTGCTTATAAAGTACAATTGTGTAGGATTCAGTAGTCATATCTGTATTGTCCATCTGCATGGGTGTCATGAAGTTCACCACTTCTGTCTTAAGAAGCATGAAGTTGGCTTTAGAGAAATTTTTTACCATGGTTTCCTTAATGGGGGGATGGAGGCAGGATGTGGATATCTAGGGTAATTAGTTTATGGTTGAATCGGACCAATGAGGCATTGACTTCAGGTGTGGAACACCGGTCACTCATATTAGTAATGACAGATTTAGGATATTGTTGCCCATGGTGGGGGTGTGGATAAGTTGATCCAGGGCATTGGAGTTTATGAATTCCAGAAAGCGTTGAGT
This sequence comes from Protopterus annectens, assembly GCF_019279795.1. Lineage (NCBI taxonomy): Eukaryota > Metazoa > Chordata > Ceratodontiformes > Protopteridae > Protopterus > Protopterus annectens. The sequence goes on along the minus strand of NC_056744.1, from coordinate 61,488,419 downwards.
GAAGGAGTTGGTACATGAGTAGTTTTCCCAGTTAATGGTGGGGTAGTTGAAATCACCCATTATTAGGGTGTTTGGTTGAACCCTAATATTTTCCAGTACATCAAGAAAAGAGGAGTGGGAATCCTGGGGCATGGTGGGTGATCTGTAGCAAGCTACAATTTGGATTGCAGTTTTGCCCAGAGTTAGTTGCACTTGGATAACCTCGGCTGCATTATGCTGAGCAACTGGCCTGGAGGTGTGGATATCCTTAATGAATATAGATACACCTCCACCTTTGGTGTTCTGGTCCAGGTTACATGGCCAAAACGTGTGGTATGAGTTATAGCCTGGTAGTGCAGGGGTGCTCTCTGGAGCCTTGAACCAGGTCTCAGTCACTGCACAGATATCAATGTTCTCCGTTTTAAGGAGTGCCTCGAGTGAGTGCATTTTGAGATTTAGACTTCTGGCATTGAGTAGCATCACCCTCAGTTTTTGCTTGCCTGTTCCTGTTACGGTGGTGAATTTGTCATTTGAACCTTGCCTAAAAAAGGCACTATAGGGGTGGCAGGAACCTTAGCCTTTATCCAGAATCCCAGGGGTGACAGCATCGTGGTCTGTCGACCATGTCATCCCAGGCAGACAGATACTGGATCCCTTTAGAATGGCACCAGAAGCTTAGCTAATTGTTGAAGTCAATCATTTTGTCTTTGTACTGCGGCATAATTCTGGGTGATGGCAGAATGCTACTCAGGGCTAGGGTCATACCTGCCTGGGCTACAAGATTGGAGAGCTCTTCCATGTCTCTTTTCATGTAGTCCAGGGAGGTACATCTCAGGTCATTCACACCAACATGGACAATGATAGAGTCATATTTGTACTTGTTGTGGAGTGATCTGAGTGCGTGGGTAATGTGGCGGATCCTGGCACCCGACAGGCATCTGACAGTAACCTTCTCCTTGTTTAGTCTGGTGAGTGGGACATCAGTGTGCCTGACTATAGAGTCACCTATGACTAGTGTGTTGGGTACGTTGTTTTGCCTTATTGGCTGTGGTTGAGTGGCACACTGAGTCTGTGGGCTATGTGTCATTCGGGTTGTGTTGGGGGTGGAGTTTGCTTGCATTTCTGCTTTGGAGGTCTCTGTTGCTTGAGCAGAGTATTATTGAGAGCCTGCACGAATGTTTTTGTATTTCTATGTGTGGATTTTGGTGGTGTAGATTTAGTGAGACTATGTGATGAGTGTGGTGTGGTGCAAGTGTTTACCTTCTCCTCTTGACTGTCAAGTTCAGTCTTGAATGGAGAGAGCTTTACCTCCAGTTTGGCTAGATAAGTGCATCTCTCACAGGTTGTAGTATTGGGTGGTAGGAGGAGAGGGTTGTCTGTATACATGAGGCAATTTCTACATTGCCCCAAGATACCCAGATTTATCAGATAGACAGGAGGGAACACTGGGAGCTGACCCTTGGACATGCCTGAATAAAAAAACTATTTTCCTCTAGATAAGTGAGGAAAGTGAGTACAAGAGCTGTTTTCTCTAAGCAAGTGAGGAAAGTAAGTACCAAAACTGTTTTCCTGTAGGTAATGAGGAAGGCTGAGTGCTGTAGTAATTAGTAGGTTATTTAGTGCTTACAAGTTCTGAACAAGTGCTGATCACGAATAAGCAAATTCAAGTGTTAAAAGTAAGAATCTGTGCCTGGACTAAACTAGTTACAGGAAAGGGGGGAAACAAGTGCAAATGTGGGCTTTTAAATCAGAAAGTTGAGAGAGATGGAGAAATTGCCCAAACTGCCAGTAACTACAATTTCTGGGCCAGAACCACTCCTTATGTGGTAGATAGGTTACCTAGTGCTTACCACTCCCACTGATAAGCTAGGAGGCTTTCCTCCAACACAGAAAGCTTGGGGGGGGGGGGCTCAGAAGCTTACATACAGTCTCGGATACAGCAAATCTGAATCTGGACTACACTAGTTAAAGAAAAGGGTTTTTTTTTATATATATACAGAAAAGTAGCTAAAACAGCAGTCAAAACAATTCAAATACAGTGCAAGCTAGCACACTTGAGTTTGTAGCAATGTTAGACCAAACATTTTAAAAAATGCAATTAAATTAAAATGACTAAAAACAATGCAGAAGGAGTCTATTAGGTAGAATGAGGTAAAGAGATGGGACTGGGGGGAGTGTCCCAGATCAAATCTACAGTGGCGGCGGGCAAATGCAAAAACCTCCAAATTTAAACAACACAGGAATAGGGAGGATGGGTATGGGAAAACCAACACCTTCAGCAGAGATCTGAAAAACTATGCAGTGAAGCAAAAGTAACAGTGCACAACTCTGAAGTCAGCCAGCAATGATATAAAATTAGTTCATAGGTTCATAGGTTCATAGGTTCATACTAGGCTATCTGCCCGAGGGCATTTACAAGCCTAGCCCATCGTTTTGTGGCTTACGCCACCCCTTTAGTATGGGGAACTATACCCATTATTTTGCTGTGCCTCTGTCGAGCAGTGACACTGAGGTAATCCCTGGGGTATATCTGCGATCTCCCATCCATTGGTCAAGATTTCTCTTGAACAAGGCCAGCGAGGTGCTCTGCCTCACATGTACCGGGATTTTGTTCCACAGCATAGGGAGTCTTTGGGTGATGAATCTATCCCTCCAGCACGTCCTATTAATAGCCGTGTCAAGGTTTAAGTCTCCCGCCCTTGTGGCTCTGATGGATCTAGATTTTTGAGGTGAAGCATATTCATCAAATCTGGGTTTGACATGGCCTTGTATGTTAGGCAAAGGTCACCTCTGAGCAGCGGTAGCGACTGAATAGAGCTGGAGTTCTTTCAGTCGGGCAGCATAGGACAGATTTTTGAGACCCTTTATCCTTTTGGTGAGGAACTTTTGTGGCCTCTCCAGCTGCTGCAAGTGTCGGGTCAGATACATTCGAATGGGGCATTGTACTCAATCATTGGTCTGATGAGTGATGAGTAAAGGGAGACTATGACCTCCCTTGATCTAGATGAGAATCCCTTCATGATAAGGTGGGCAATGTAGAAGGTCTTCCTAACTAATTTAGCTACATGGGTGTCGAATGACAGACTACTATCAACCTGGGTCCCCAGGTCCCTGATAACTTCTTCTGTGCTCAGTGGATTGCCACCTATTTGGTAGCTAGGGGTAACCTTGTTTTTCCCGAAGGGTATGACTATGCATTTTTGGCATTTAACTTTAGGCCGTGGCTCTGGCACCAGTTATCCGTTTCTGTGAGACCCTTCTGAAGGATATCTGTGTCAGATGTGTTTTCTACTATGGGCCCAGTTTGCAGTCATCTGCAAACTTTGTCAGCCATAACCCTCCTGTGTTTGCTTGTACTGAAAAGTAGATGCCAAACAAGAGTGGGCCCAGGACTGAGCCCTGTGGGACACCACTTGTGACAGGCTTTGAGTCTGACATGGCGCCAGCAACTCTGACCCTGTGGGTTCTGTCACTCAGCCAGTTTGCAACCCATCTTGTGATGTATGGGTTGACATTTAAGCTGATGAGTTTTTCAATGATACCCGAGTGGGGTATTGTATCGAAGGCCTTAGCCAGATCGAGGTAGGCTGTATGGACTGCCTTTCCCTCATCAATGGCTTTGGTGACTGTTTCAAAAAGTCAACCAAGTTTAAAAGGCATGATCTGCCTTTGACAAAGCCAAACTGGGTTGGATCCAAAGTCTGCAAATTCCCTATGTCTTTATTTATGAGGTCCATTATGATCCTCTCCATGGCTTTGCAGATAAGGCTTGTCAAGCTAATGGGCGGTAATTTCCAGGGTCGGTGGAGGCACCGCCTTTGTGAAGTGGTACCACAGTTGCAGTGCGCCACTCCTGGAGTGTATCCAGAGGTAAGACTTTGATTAAACAGCTGTCCTAGCTGTGGGTTTAATTCCTCATTGAGTTCATGGAGCACACAGCCGGGGACACCATCAGGTCCGATGGATGCTGTGTTTATGCTTTGGAGAGAGCAGTTCTCACTTGGGCGCTGGAGATGTTTGGGGGCTGCAATCGTTTGGTATAGATATCTCTCCTTTGGGGAGGGGAGAAGTTTGCACTGAACCTGTCAGCCAGTATGTTGGCAATGTCTGTAGGATCAGTAATCTTCACATCATTTTGAACTAGCTCTGAGCATATCTGGGAGTTTCCTCCCAGGTTTCTAACATAGCTAAAGAAGGCCTTATGATTGTCTTTTGAGTCTTTAGCTATTTTTCTCTCGAAATTTGCTTTGGATGATTTTATGAGAGCTCTTAGTTTTTTACTTATAGTGATCAAGGGTGTCTTACCTTTTAAGGATTTTGCTCTATCTTGTAGTAGCTTCCTCCTTTTGTTGTAGAGTTTGTTTATGGCTGGGGTCCACCAGACTGGACGCTTGCCTTTGGTACAAAGAGTCTTTGTTTTGCTTGGGATTGCCTTATCCATGCAGTCCTGCAGGTGCTGGTAGAAGGCATGTCAAACAACAATTACCAGTACACAACTCTGAAGTGCCAGAAAAATATACTCAGCTCTGCACATCTCCAGATAGTTTGAAGAGCACTCTTTCAGGACACAGGAAGGCTCCAACAATCATATGCAGACTTTTTTACTAAGAGGATCTAATTTTATGCAAGTAATCCTTGAGATGGTCAGATAACACACAGGATGTAAAACCAGTTATACCAACTTAAGACACAGAGAAATAGGGGGGGAAACACCTTCAGCAGAGATCTGAAAAACTATACAGTGAAGCAAACATAACAGTGCACAACTCTGAAGTCAGCCAGCAATGATATAAAATTAGTCAAACAACAATTACCAGTACACAACTCTGAAGTGCCAGAAAAATATACTCAGCTCTGTATATCTCCAGATAGTTTGAAGAGCACTCTGTCAGGACACAGGAAGGCTCCAACAATGATATGCAGACTTTTTTTTACATAGTGTAGGCTTTAATCCAGTTGAAATTATTTTGTAGGAATTGTAATCTGAAATTGCATTTTGCTGAAAGAAATGATGTTAGTTTTAATAACTTTGATTGACTAGGAAGGAAAAGTACTTATTTACCCCATAAACACCTCAGTTTCTATTTTTGAAAGGTTATGTGAATACCAGTTTAGATTGATGTAGAACAAAAACAGAAAAATATAGCAAACAAAACTAAAATATAGCAGTAGCCCTCTTAAGAAACAATGAAAAGTGCAATTTATGGATGGCAGAGGATTCTAGCATAACTCAGAAATTTCTGGGGTGGAAGCATTTGGAACCTTTCTGAAAATGAACCAAGAATCACGCAAATGTGATGACTTCATACAGGCACTGAAACTGACTTAATGGACAAAATGGGGCTTGTCTGGAAGCTATCAAAAATCTAGAGCATGGCCTCTTACAAATCTGGGAAAAATTCAAGTTTTTCCTAAAGGCACTATGGTCAGATTCTTTCATTTTAACAAGAAAGCTAATATTATTTAATGTCTTGGAGATAAAATGTCCAAAAAAAACCTCTTATTATTTCACCTAGCCAATTTTTCTAGGAAATGTATTACAGAAAAGTGGAAGAATTCTTTAATGCCACAATTTGAAGAATTTATTTCTTTCTTGAGAGACACTACTATAAACAAAACAACAATTCAGAAGAACAGAATTTTTCCTAAAAGTCTTGTGAATAATCCTTGTTTGAAAAAACTTGGCCATCACTGAAACTTTTTCATCATAAGAGTTTATTTGACATTTAAAAAGCTTATTCATAACTTCTGTTATTTATGAATATTCTAATCTACGGCATTTTGTAAATATTGTAAATAGATAGTTTTGTAATGTTTGACTGAATGTGCATTTCAATGAATGTCCAACTGCACAAATTGTGTTTTACTGAATTTACCTGTGGAAGTAGTGTGGGCAGCAGTCTAATGAATTAGAATGGGAACTAGTTATTGTGTAAGGGAGGCATGGGGTGGTGGCTTTCCCTCCCACCTGCCAGTAAATATTAGGTGTCTTTTGTGTATTATGTGGTTTTCAGCCAATCAGTACTGTTTGGAATGCGGTGCAGCTATATAAATGGTTGCATTTCCAGTCATTTCAATGTAATGGCATGCAAATGTATTTAACTTTGAATTAAACATCTCCTTCCTTGATACTCAGTTAACCATTGACCCCAGCACTGGCAGCCTTACCTCCAATGTGTACCGGAAGAACACTTACAGGAACAACTTCCTGGATTTCAATAGTCAGCACCCCTTCTTAATGAAGAAGAATGTGCTCAAAGGGCAGTACATCCGCCTCTCCAGGATCATCTCTGACGATGATACCTTCCTCAAGGAAAGCCAGTTCCTTTCAGAAATGTTCATCCGCCGACATTACCCCAAACAACTAGTAGAGGATGTGTTTCAAGAAGTGGCCTCCCACAGATCAGACAGACACCCACCCATCCTTACTCATGGCTTCACCCCCCAGGTGACCACCAGAACTACTGAACCCAAGAACAGAAACTGTAGTTTCCCCATCCCCATCAGCCAAGATATGCAACCCATTAGGGATATCATTGGCAAAAACTGGAACATAATAAGAGCGGACCACAACACCCATCAGATAGTGGGTAATGAGCCTGTCTTCTCATACAAGAAGACCAGACCTCTTAAACAAACCTTTGAAAGGAAAGAGACCCCCATACTCAGGAATGGTGCAGACCCCCATGAGCCTGCTAACCCACAAAACCCCAAAGGTATGGGCCCTTGCAAGCATTGTGTAGTCTGCCCTTTCATACACTCAGGCACATCCTACACTTTTCAACACTGCAACATCACGGTGCAGTTCAAAGCCCAGCACGACTGCCACTCAACTTTTGTAGTCTATGCAGCCTACTGCAACCAGTGTTTTTCCTTCTACATTGGGAAAACAATTAGAAAACTCTCAGACAGGGTGAAGGAACACCTTGCAGCCATCAGGCATAATGACAGTTACAATGCATTAAGAAGACATGCCACCAGCTGCAATGGCTTCACCTGTTTTAAATTTCTAGTGGTAGAACAGGTCCAGCAGTTTTTTGGAGATTGCAACACACTACTGGAGCTGAAGGAATTAAGATGGCAACTCCTTCTTGAAGCAGATACCCCACCAGGGCTCAATGAGAATCTCAACATTAAATGTGCATTAAAGTGGTACAACTAAAAAGTTACAGCACGCCATCTAGTGGCAGGATGTTAGCAGCTAAAACCTTTTGTTTTATAGCAGTGTCTATCATTAGTCCAAATACTACTGCATTGGCGTAGAATATCTACCAATCATAGTGAGGTATTTTTTACACCAGTTAGACTATTTAAAGCTCGCACAGTATTGCAAATGCATTACATTTTGCTCTGATGAAGTTCGATTGTTACCAATAAAGCGAACAAAAGCGCTCAGCAAATAACAGTTCTGGCTCAGCGTCTATTCATTGGAATTCTGTTTTTGTTTTTAACAGTTCGGAAGTTTTCAGTAGTATATATATATATATATATATATATATATATATATATATGAGAGAGAGATTTTTTTGGGAGGGGTCCCTGCTGCATCCTCCTATACCACTCCTACCTAGAACCTCACAATCGTGCCAGGTCTGTCACCTACTACTCATCCCCCTGGACTTTATCTGATACTAGCTGGGCCTGGGACCAGTGATGGAGCATAAGGGCACTCCGCAGGTTTCAGCCTTCACCATTCTGCATTTATTTTTTTCTTTTTTGCCTTACTCACCATTCCCCCTCCCAATACAGCGATGTGATGACGCTTAAGGGGCATGCATGCAGTGGGGATTTATGCAACGTATCACCCTGCCTTGGAAGCAGCTCGGCTGTCCCCACCATCCTTTTATCCCTCTTTGAGCAATGTCACCTTAATGTAATGTCTCTAGCCTCCAACAAGGATTACTGTAGGAACATCCACTCAGTGCCCCCCCTCCCCCCCAGAAAGGGCATGCACATGCCTCCCCAGCTGCTCAGGCAGTTGTCTTAACCATTTGTCAAACCTGGGTTGACTGGGCTGTAGTTAGAGCTTCATCCCTCTATGCCACCAAAGCAGTTAAGATTATTTTTAAGGAAGTTAAAGACTGACTTCTTCTGATTATCAGGAGAGCTTATTCCATAATTTTGGAAGGAATTGCATAGTGTTTTTGTCCTCCTTTCTATTATTTGCATTTATTTTTAGTAAAGGTTCCTTGATTAGATATTAGCACCCCCAACAGTGTTTCCAAAGTGTAGACTTTAAAAAAGAACCAGACCTGCTGTCTTCAAGGCAGTGATCAGCTCTATGTAACTTATAAGAAAGAGAATATAATGCTGAAGCCTTTCAGAGTAGTTTAAGTTTTCCAGTCCTGTGGTTTGTCTGGTAATGAATCATACCTTTTCAAGTGGATTCTGGTAGGAAAGCTATATATTGCAGCATTGCATTTATTAACTGGTCAGATCAGTGAAGTATAAAGTGCCATGCTGATATCCCAGGAGTGACTAGACATGCCTTTTAGAATTAGATGGCCTAAAGAATAAGCTTTTCTGAATTTGGTTAATGCGCATTAATCAAAATTTAAATTGTCTGTCATTGGACCTGTAACTGGTGGTGTCATGCTTTATGATTTAAATATTTATTTCATAATCGTAATTTACATCTTTTTTTTTTTTGCAAGTGACATAATGCTAAATATATTGACATTAAATGTGACAACATTACTACTGTAACAGGTATGTTTTTCTAGTACAACAGGTTATATAACTTTACCAACTTTTACAGAAGTAATTCTGTCACCCAGGTTTTAATCATCAGCATATCCTGCTGTCCACAGCCTTTTTCTCCACTTTAGTAGAGAAGAACAGTCCGGAAAATGAGGTCCAAGTACTTAGCACTATGGGGCACCACTGATATCCCCATCGGGATAAAAAGACACCCCTCCCTACCATAGCTCTCAACGTCTTAGCAAAAAGCCAAAAATAATGTGGGGGGGGGGCAAAGAACCAAAAATTTAAATAAACTTTAACTATTGCTCTTATGACCTTAGAAAGTTGCTGTTGGAATAAAAGGTTTTGTGGTAGCATGTATTTTCTGAAGGATACAAAGTCTAAAACTCAAATGGCTGTTATTATTTATTGACTTCAATCCTCAATGATTTGTCAGAAAACCACAAATTTTATGATAAACAGACCAAAAATATGAGGCATAAATATGGTCATTCTGCAAAAATCTGGACTGTTGGGAGGTATGCTCCCTACCCTGACTTTTTGTGTTCTGCTGCTTAACCACTGTTTTACTCACTGAATTATATATGGATTGGTGTTTAATGTTTTTAATTTGTCAGTTGTTCCTGTATGTAGAATAGTGCTAAATGACTTAACAAAGTCATGATAAGCAACAAACACTGTCAATTACTCATCGAGCACTATTGTTACCTCTTCAAAGAGTTTCACAAGATTCAAAAGGCAATATCTGTCCTTACCAGACCCATAATGCTCTACACCTAAAAGAATTGTGTAGCCTTGGTCATTCTAAATAAGTTTCATTATAAGACATTTGAGATTTTACATAGTCTACTGGCTTAGGCTAAAGAGTATAAAATTGTTTGAGTCTGATTAACCCTCCATCCTTTTATGAACTAGTACCAGCACAGCCTGTTGCTATAGGTAAGGGATGGGTCCACATATTAGCATTTTGTTAGCCCCTTCTGGGATCATGACCTTTTCTCATTGTGGATGGGTATGTGTGTCCTCTTTTAATCCTAATTGTCTGATGGTTATTCTTCTGCTATGGTCACCTTTGGCAAGCTGGTCTGAGAGAAGAGGCTGCACTATGAACAATCCAGAATGCTCTCCCATGATGGTTCAATTAAAGAATCAGACAAGTATAGAAGGACCCAGACTTGGCAGAGGAGTTCACTGGAAAGTGCTTGGAGGCTGGTTGCCCAGTTTAATTCAGCCAGCAAAAGCTGTGCAGTGCCAGCCTCTGGGCTCAGTACTGGAAATGTGAAGGATGGAGGTCGGTTGCAATGCCATTCAGGTGGAGGCAGGATCAGGATGGATTAAGATGGACCAGCCTCTGGCAAAGGAAATGTGCTCCTTGGATATGGGAAGGCTACTTTTCTGCTGTGGCCATTTCTTGTCAATATGAGCCCTAGGACCTGCTTACTGCTGGGCACCAGAGGCAAGCAAAGCTGTCAGGATGAAGCAAAAGATACAAGGCCTTCTCTTCAATGCTAGTGGAGTGGGGGGGGGCTCCAGATTTGACCTACAAGTACTGACAAGCCAGGAAAGCAGCAAGTGCAGAAACATCCGAAGTGAAGATCCAAGCATGGAGGAAATTTGATGAAACCATACTGAATGGCTTTCAAATGGCCTGAAGGAGCTTCTGGCAAACTATATGAGAACTAGTGAACTCTGATGGTGGAGAAGGGTAAGGCTCTGATTGTGACCCAGGTGACCCAGGTTCATTTAGTGGCTTAATGATCCTGCGGGTAGCATGGGAAGGATGGGTGAGCCTGTTTGGGGGGGGGGGGTGGACTCAGGGTTTCCATTGCCACAGTCATTCAGAAGACTGGTGAGAATTTAGGAAAGGCCCAAGTGCAGGTGTTCAGCCACCAAATTATGTATGTGGCAGCCATCATTGCTAGTGCGATGGAGATTGCACCCACCTGGGGAAGGAATAGTGACCCCCACTGTAATCCAAGTAATAGTCTGTAATCCCAGGAGAGGGGCTAGGGCCTATCCTATACTATCACCTTGACTGCCTGAATACTGGTCCCTCCAGCTGGTTCTTGCCCCTCTCCTGGGGATACCCTATATAGGGGAGAAATCAGCTAAACTCCAGCTGGGGCAAACTTGATGGTCAACAGGCATGGGGGCAAAAATCATATATAAAAAAGAACTATCCAGAAACTAAGAAGGGGAGGCAATGTATTGCCAAGGCTGTTCTCAGCAAGGGTTGAGAAAAGATGATCTCAACTAAGGACATCATCAAGAGGTGGGAGAAACTCTGAGAAACTCCTGAATATATTGGATGTATTCATTTCATTAGGTAGCCCCAGATGAAAAAGGTGAAAATGGAATTATTTCAATAGATGAAATCACTTCAGTGATTAAACATTTTCTCTGTCTCACAGCTGAGGCCAGAAATGCTGAAGGCACTGGACATTCTTGGAGCATCATAGCTGATATGCCTTTTCAAAGTTGCATGGAAGTACGTCTTGACTGGCAAACTGAGTCAGTGATCCCTATTTATAAAAAATGGATGCTTTAGCCACCTTGGGAAAGCATATGTAATTGTACTGGAAAGGAGACATGCAATAGTCACTGCTTTGATTCAGGATTAACAATGTCGATTCCATCCTGTCCATGTAACAGTGAATTAGATTTCTGAGGTTGCACAAATATTGGAGAGGTCACTGGAGTCTGCCAAAACTGTCTTCATGTGTTTTGTGAATGTTTGAAGATAATACAACCATGTATCCAGAAATAACTTGTGGATGGGATTAGAACAGTATAGAGTTCCAGGACCATTGCTTCTTATCAATCGGTCTCTATATATGAGGAAAGAGATTTACATCCATATTCTCAACACTTTCATAGATGGTGTAGGTCTTCACCTAGGGTGCATCTTATTTACCATATTGTTTATGATTTTCACAGACAGGATAACAAGGTATAGCCAAAGATCAGGGCACTCTCCAGTTTGGGGATGTGTGGACTGCGTCTCTGTTGTCTGTAGATGATGCTGTCCTCATAGCCTCAAGTTACTGTACTCACAACATGGACGGGAGTGGATTACTTTTGACTGTGAAGTGTTCAAGAGGAAATTCATCACCTCCAACCCAAAAGGCATGGTTCTTTCTTCAACAAAAGAGAGGATTGCTCCCTACAGGAGAGTGAGGGGGAGATAACCCTGATGAAGAAGTTTATGTATCTTGGAGTATTTTCCCTGAATGAACACAGGGGAGACTGGGAGGCTGATCAGCTTATGTTCATAGTGGCTACAGTACTAGAGATATTGTACCAGACTGTAGTGGTAAAATGAACACTGAGTCACAGGACAACACTCTCAGTTTCCCATTCAGTCTGTGCTCTCCTGCTTACCCACGGTCATGCGTTCTGAGTAGTGACTCCCAGGAGACCATGTATAAGTGCAACAGAAATGAGGTTCCCTCACAGGGCAGCTGGGTTTATGCTCCATGTCAGAGTAAGGAGTGTGGTTATCTGTAAGGACTTCAGAATGCAGCCATTGTTCAGCTGCATACAGTCAAATACATTGAGGTGGTATGGGCACTTTGTGAGCATGTCCCCTCAGTATCCTCAGCAGAGCGTATAGAGGCCCGGCATAGATCCGGGCCATACAGGTAGGATTATATTTTCAGCTTGCATGGAAACATCCAGGGATCCCATAAGACTTGGACTAGGGAAGTCTGGCTACCCTGTTCAACTTGTTACTATTGCAACACTCATCTGGGAAAGAAGTTCACGACATGGATGAATAAATGCACAATATGGGTTCTTTTCTGTTATATTTTCCTTGATTTGTATAAGAAACCACCAGCTGTTTTGTCTAACTTCAAAGAATATGAGTTTATAATTTTACTTGAGGTGCTATTTATATCTGTAGTTATATAAAGAATGCCTCCCATTGTTTCTCTGTTAATGGCACTCCAAGACATTTCTTTGCTTATTGTAAAGTTTGCACAAAATTCTTCTGGAAGTACATTTTCTACATCCTACAGCTGGGTAATCAATTCATTGTTTATTTAACATGTTACATTCTCATTTCTCACCCCAGACCATAGTAACTATAAGGTTCCAAAATGCTATGGTTAACACTACAGATGTTAAGTTCTTTTTAACCCAAAACTGCTCAGTTTTAGAAGACCTGATGATCAATTCATTGTTTTTACAGGCATACTAGATAAGGATCGGAGCAGTTAAGTGCAACCGCAGATGATGGATGGTGTGCAACAGCATTTAAAATATATATATATTCCTCAGGGAGAACAGACAGTTTGTTTTTCTTCACAGGCCAGCCAAAGGCCTGCTGCAGATTTGGTTTTACAGACTTATGTTAGCTAACAATATTCAGTCAATGTATTCTTAAAATGCAAATGTACTGACTAAGATAGCCAGTCTTTCCCTTTGCAAAGGTCTTGCCTAGCTAGGCAGCATGATGGAGAATATTTGTAAGTATTCAGAAACAGAATTTTTAAAGAACAATAAGCCTTTTGATTGACTTAAAGCCAAAAATGGTTGCTGTGGTTTTTGATCAACTTGATGTGACCCCAATCCCTGAAGAAGGAGGTTTAAAGAATTCAGCACAGTGGTTAAGCACAAAATATCACACTGAAGTAAACACCACATTCATGACAAAGCTATAAGTAGGCTGCAAAAGTTAAACACAGCTATACTTATATTATGCAATGCTACAAGACTATAATATGTCATTGGGCCAGATTCAGGAAGCCTCCGTGTAAGAGTTATAACTCTTACACGGAGGCTGCAGTTAAACGGTGTGATGTCAGCATGTCATGCATATGCATGAGGTGCATGAGGCATGCTGAATCCCACTGTAACTCTTACACGGTCCGTGTAAGACAGTAGGGGGCGTGTCCGTAGGCTAAGCCCTGCAAGCGGACACGCCCCCGGAAGTCTAGAATGGCAGAAAGTAAACAGCCACGAGAGAGGCCATGGAAATGTGAATAAACACACTACACAACACATGCCCCCACAGACCAGCAATGTAAAATGTAAAAAGTGAACAGATGTTATAAAATGTAAAATGAAAACTTTTTTATTTTTTTTTAAAACCCTGTAAATGTTTACTAATGTGTGCGCTCGTGTGCGCGGGTGTGCTACTAGCGCAATTGCAGTTAGCAATCAGTGGAAAAGGATATAAGAACTAAATATGCAAAGGAAGCCAAGAAGTAATAGCATAGCGGTAGAGTTTTTGGCTTAAGAGCAGGCAGGCAAGGTTCGAGCCCACACAACATCCATTTTTTTTTTTTGTAAATAAGCACTAAAAAGGCCCCTGACAGTATTGTACAAATGTAAAAGGATTTCCGTTTGTAAAATGGAATGAAATGGAGCATATATTTTCAAGTAATACAATAATAAAAATATTTAGAAATGTACTGATAGCTAAGCTGCTGTCAAACAAAGTGAGACAGAGTGCCCGTAACTGAGTAGTGTTTCAAAGGCTGCAAATTGCTTGCCCGTAGCTAAGCACTGGTTTAACAGGCTCAAACTGTGTGCAACTAGCTGTGCTTAGCTTAACATGCGTGTTAATAGCCAATTAAGGTTTAACCCAGCGCACACCGTTTGCGCGGAGGTGCACGCCGTGCCCACAAGTTAACCGCTGGGCAACATTAAGCAAGCTGTATCAAAAGTGCCTTTACACAGACACACCCCTCAGCCTGTCTAGACAGTCATAAAAACTAAAAATCAGTGGTCAGATTCGAACCCAGGATACCATGCACTAGAGTCAAGGTACTAAACCACTAAGCCATGACAGCAGTACTTAGAAATGCAGAAATAGCATATATATAGGATGTAATCCAAAAAGGAGCATGATAAAGCAGTTTCTGTGAAGTTGATACAATTCCAAAATGGCCAATCATAGAAATATGCTGGAAAATTGGCATATATAAGCCCCATAGGCGGGAATACACAGCATAAACGATTGTAGAATAGACCTGCAGGCAGAATGAGTGGAGTAGGGGAGGGACGTTGCTTTCGAGCACAGCGGTGGGGCGTTGAGGAGTCCAGATTCATGGTCTGGCTCCTAGTTCACCATCATGAGGCCCAACTCATGCAGGGCCAGGTCTCATGGGGAGCATACAGGGCGGAGGCATGGGACCAGTTGGCTCATGATCTCACTAGTGCTACTGGGATTCCACGTACCGGTGAGCAGGTCCGTCACCACCATGCGGACCTGAAGCGACGTAAACAAGACCAGTTGACCCAATGGATCCAGGAGGCCTGGGATATGCCCAAAGCCCCACTACTGAATAAGTTACATTTCACTTATGTATGTAAGGAATTCAACTAGCTGATACCATGGAGATGTGTATTCCAATATTACTTGTTTTGTATTACAGCTGCAGGTGTCCGCTCTGCGAATCGCAGGGCACATGACCGCAAGCTGGTGCGGCTGCGCCACCATGCAGGTTAGTAACCCCACCTAGTACTTGTAAATAAATATTATAGTGTAGCACGTAGCAGAACACCGCAGTGTATTGATTAAAAGTAATAGAATGTGCAAGCAACAAGTGAAAGTCTGCAGGTATGGCTGCAACAAGTTCATCAGTATGCAAGTGAAACTGGAAATATAATTGATAGAAATAAATAGTTCTGTAATACAGATGTCCCACCATTAATTAAATGTAGTATAACCTGCAGTAGTCTCAAGAGTACAGCTTCAGAAGCTGAGTTAATCACATGTGAGATATATCCCCTGTTGAAATGCTGAATCATGACAGAAGTGAGGCTGCTGGAAAGTGTTTGAATCACCACAGGTCTAATATGTGAACAAAGCCTAGAAGTACCATCCTGAACTGTGAAATAGCAGGATGTGTGAGAGTGACAGAAAGGGTCATGTATCAATAAATAAAGTAGTAATAACTCCTGAATATATAAGCCTCAGTGCGGTTCTACAGAACTAAATGCATGTGGGAATTAAAAATTAACATCCCAAAATGATTTCAGTGTGTCTGAATCTTGAATGTTTAAAACAAAATCTGTATATGGTGATGACAGTCAACAATTTTCAGATAGAATGAATGATTGTCTGACATACTAAACATCCATAGTTGTCCCCTGCCCTGTCATCAAAATGTAGCAGGATGATGTATCTGATCAAATTCAAAATAACTAGGATAGTGATGTATCTGTAACAGGTCTAGCATGACAGTCAGTTAAAAATCATTTGGAAACTATCACCCACAAGTTAATTGTGTTTCTATTACAAATGTATATCAATGTATAATTTATGAATGTGTCATCATTTTCTTTCTCCACCCCATCCTATAATTGCAAATTAAAAAACTCACTAAATATTGGTATGTGAACATTTCATTAACCATGGACATTTGTCCTGTTGTTTCAAAAATATATGCATGTCCGTTGTTGCATGTGCCCTGTTCATACCTGCAAACCTGATGGCCTGTTGCCATTAATCAACCCTGCATGTTGTTTGATTGTGTATTTCTGTTCAAATAATGCATGTGATATTGATATACCTGTTGTTCAGTGGTGTTAATATCTGGGTGTTTGTTTGATGGGAATACCATTGCATGCTGTTACAACTAATTTGAATGGAATAATATGCTACTAACCCAAACTAACATAACATACTCACAAACCTAGAATGCTTGGGAAGGCAGGTCCCAGCGGACCCACCTCTCCCACCTCATCTGGCGATTGCACCTGGCACCAAAATGATTTCAGTGTGTCTGAATCTTGAAGGAGGCTGGACCCTCCTCCGGTGGCCCTGTGCCACCTTCGGGTGGAAGCGCTGCAAGGGATGGGGCCTGTCCCCCCTCTGCAAGCGTGGCCGGAGGAGCCCGTCCACTCACCCTCCAAGGTGTCCGGTCTGTGGTGCGAAGGGAGATTCAAGACTCTCTTCTTGGGCCCCTACGCCAGCTTGAGGCCTGAGTGGCACAGCCTATGGGCATGCCCGTTGTCCTGCCTGCACAGCCCCCAGCACAGCCCCGTCCTGGGCTGTGAAGGAACAGTGGCAACTGCCTATGGGTGGGGATATCAGTTCCACTGTTGCCATCTGTGGGCTCATGTGCCCTGGATATCCCAACCTCCGTCCCCGTCAATTGTGTAACCCCCCCACATGTGTCATACACCACCCCTGTATGCGTCTTGTCTGTCTTGTCTGTTAACCTACCCAACCTACCTCCCCAGCTATACCGACTACCTTCACCTGACATACCACTCTCACCTGAAAAAAAAAAAGGGCACTCTGTACCCACAAAAAAATTACGCCCCATACATAGCTGTCCATGTTGCACACATGTCCGCTGGACATTGAAACTGTTAATTACAATTGGCTGTACAACAGGTATTAATGTTGTCCTGACACCTTTCTCAGGGGTGGAAGGTTTCAAATGTCACACCAAATTACATACAAATGCACAGCTGTTGCTGAGAAAAACATGGGCAGCTATGGGCCTCACCTACATCCCTCTTGCAAATCCCAAGCTTGTTTCCCTACTGTCTTACCCTCTTTGTGACCCCTTTTTCACCACTTTCCTGTCACCCCTTTTTCTTTTCTTTCAAAGAAAATAGCGGGTGTAAGCTTGTGTCTTGTGAGCTAAACGCCTGTGGGCATGCGTGAGCTCCGTGCAAATGAGCGCAGACCTGGTTTTAAGTGCTTAAAAGTGCCTTTGGCACTTTTGATTGACAGGTCCTGTACTCATTTCGAAAGAAAAATAAATTCCCACTGTCAGCCTTGAACCCAGGACCTTGGTAATACTAGTCTGTATGACCTACCACTAAGCCATGACTCTCATACAAAAACATAGTGCTAAAATAAATATAACATGTAATAGTAGGAATTAATATAAAGGCAATATAGGATGTGTACTACCCAAAGCATGTCAGGTAGATTTTTAATGCCCGAATTACTGGATTCCCATACTAGTTTAGTGTTAACAGAAACAGCCCTGCTAATTGTTAGCTTGTACATAATAATGTAAGGTAATGTACATATATGAAAGTATGTATATGTACACACACACACATAGATATATATATATATATATATATATATATATATATATTAATACATATGAAATATAGTGGTAGGTGTCAGTATTCATACACACTCACTACAGGAAACAGTGAAGATAAATGCAGCAACCAAAATCTGCAACACAGCCTGACTCCTGTGAGACTTACTAACCCTTTTAACTGCTTAAAGGTGCCTTCAGCACTGTGATTGACAGGCCCTGTACTCAATTTGAAAGCAAAATAAAAGCATACTATTAGGCCCTACCACAAGACCATTGTAACACTAGTCCATTGTAACACTAGTCTGTATGACCTACCACTAAGCCATGACTCTCATACAGGAATATAGTGCTAAAATAAGTAGAACATGTAATAGTAGGAATGAAGATAAAGGCTATATAGGATGTGTACTACCCAAAGCATGTCAGGTAGACTTTTACTGTCCTAATCACTGGATTCCCATACTAGTTTAGTGTTAACAGAAACAGCCCTGCTAATTATTAGCTTGCACTTAATAATGTAAGCTAATGTACATATATGAAAGTATGTATATGTACACACACACATATATATATATATATATATATATATATATATATATATATATATATATATATAAATATATATATATATTAATACATATGGAAATATAGTTGTAGGTGTCAGTATGCATACACACTCACTACAGGGAACAGGTGAGAGAAATGCAGCAACCTGAATTTACAACACAGCATGAATCATGAGAGACTTACTAACCTTCACACTCACAGAACACTGTTGACAGCATACCAGCATGGTCCACGCCCTTACAATCTGAAAGGGCAACGCCTATCTCACATACCCTTTTATAGCACTGTCCTGAAATCACAGTGAGATATACAATCAGTACACAACTGGCTGCATGCAATTAGCAAATGCTGCCTTACAATTGGTGCAGAGGCCATCACATGGACCTATGCAGATACCTACAAAAGCATCCAGTACTAACACTCCACACATGCAATACATTCATTGCACCAAACTGACGGAGAAAGAGAGAGAGAGAGAGAGAAAGAAAGAAAGAAAGAAATAAAGCAATAAAGGCAGTGATAAAAAAAATGCAGCATCACAGCAACAAAACCAGCAGCAGCAACAGCAAACAGCAATTAGCACCAGTGACACAGCAACAGCTGACACAAACACAGGTAATGCAAAGTAGCAGGTTAATACTGTGTTTACTGTGAAACCTCCAAATGTATCATAGTTCACTATCTATAGGTATGTCCATGAGATAGGTTGTGTGTACATAGTCCTGATATATATACATATGTAATATTGCTGTACATGTCTTCCATACTTAAAACTTCCATAGCTTAAAACACAAGGCCAGTTATGCATATGATGCAGTAGTTCCCAGGGTCAGTAGGTGTTCCTCCTCATTGGTGTGGGACCGCTGTGTATGTATGGCACTGTTCAGGTACATATCCTGTAGTATGGCCAGGTTTTAATATCAGTCTGTAATGTGGTGCTATGTCCTCTAGGAGTGAACGTATCACACATCCAGGGATACCATTTTGTAACAGTGATGCTGTGTGTTCCGCAATGTTGAGGGTGGCCCTCACCTGGACATGTGAGATGATAGGGAGGTTACATTCATCTGTGATAACTAATTCCACTTGTGTAGGAGAATGGGGGGGGGATACCTGCACCTAAACTGTCTGCAACAATGTAGCCAATATCTGTGCATTTGGTGAATGTGAAGCATCTTACCACTGCTGACCACAGATGCCTTGCCTTCATGTGAATCTGCTCTGTGCTGCAGTAGCCTCCTGCTATTGTTATACAATGTGCCTGTATCTGTAGTCCACTGGACAGGATAAATAAGTGGTGTGCATACGGTCTGGGTTAGATATGTGTGTGCACATTACATGCACTATGTGGGATGTCTGTGGTAAGCTTTTGCAAAGGGGCCAGCAGTGTGTGTTGTGGCTTCCACTGGCCTAGTGGGCTGCATGGATAGCAATATAGTCCTAACTAGTGAATAACTGTGTAATTACATACATACATAGCAAGGTAGTGTACTGTGTTTGTGGTGTTGTTGGGATATGTATATCCAGGCTGAGTAATGTGTGTCCACATCACAGTGTTGGATGGCAACACACATATAGTATGTTGGGATGAACACCCAGAGTGTTTCAGAAGTGTTGCCTGTGCAGAAATATCTGGCCATTACCTGCGCATCCCCCACAACACACACACATGCAACATATGGCAGAAGTAGTATAGCAGTACACATAGGTTCATAGGTTCATACTAGGCTATTTGTCCTAGGGCATTGATAAGCCTAGCCAGAATGTGTTTGTCTTTTACCACCCAATTAAAATTTATTTTGCTATGCCCTTTTCCGAGGTTAGTATACTGTGCCTCTGTCTAACAGTGACATAGAAGTGATACCCGGGGTACAACTATGATCTCCCATCCACTCATCCAGATTCCTATGGAAGAGAGTCAATGAGGGACTCTGCCTAACCTGTACTGTGAGTTCATTACAGAGTGAAGGGAGCCTCTGGGTTATGAATCTGTCCCTCCAGCATGTCCTATTTATTTCAGTGCTAAGGTTCAGGTCTCCTGAGCGTGTGGATGTATGGGATTTTGATTTCCTGAGGTGCAGCATGTCCATTACTTCTGGGTTGGACATGGCTGTATACGTCAGGCACAGATTGCCTCTGAACAGGCAGTATGCCACTGAGTCCAGCTGGATTTTCTTTAACCGGGCAGCATATGGCATCTGTTTGAGCCCTTTGATCCTCTTGATGAGGTACTGTTGGGGTTTTTCCAGTTGCTGTAGGTGTCTGGTTACGCAGACAGTCGCCCATGGGTTCTCGTGGGGGCATCCATGGCCATACTGCCTCTGGCCGACATGCCCAAGGAGGTATGTCAACCTCCACTATGTTTTGGACTGTTATGCAGGCACAGGCGCGTATGGAAAGGTACACCAGACAGGGTCTGAGGGAGCTGACAGCATGTTGCACAGCCATGACAGATGGCATGCGTGACATTGCGAATGCTATTCGTAATTTCACAGATGTCATTGACAGACGTTGTGGGGACATACAACAGCTGCTCCACAACCAGATGTCCATGGGCCAGGGCGATGGTGTGCGTTTGCAGCGTCGACGTGGCCGTATGCCGGCAACAGCACCAGCTGGCAGTCGCCGCGGATGACAACAGGCCCACTCACGCACCTCAAGTGCCAGCAGCAGCCCCAGCAATGCTGGGTTAGTTTTGTCATCAGGACGCCCCAGGAGACCACGTGCACGTGGCTCTGGACAGTCCCAACAGGGAACTGTGTCCAGTCAACACTCACCCACTTCCGATGACAGTACCCAGTCTGGGTTAGTACCGGATACGGTCTGTAGCACCCCTGCCAGGCACAGGTACCATGTCCGTGCCCACAGACACTGATCTGGATGACCTGACAGGTGCAGTCTGTGGCTGTCCACAAAACCCTGTACATGGCAGCCATTATGTGGGACTGTGTGCGTGCTTACACACATGCAGAAATTTAACACCTAGGGCAAACACATACACACACACACTGCACCAACACTGGTCCACCCTGTACTGCTGCCCCTCACAAACACACATACACACACATGTCAATTGGTGGTACCAGTGGCTGGCTTGGGCATACCTAACCCACACCCTGTGCATATGATGACACTGTGCCACCTCCTGCATACTACAACATCAGTGCAGGAAAAGGTAAACACGTTGCTGATGCACAGGGTGACTACATAGATGTGTATAAGTAGTAACATGTTGGTAACTGTTCACTGTTCCACTATGATTGTGTGTATATCCCAGCATTCCTGCTGCAGTAACTGTATGAATGTCCTGAATTGTTATCTGCACCCATACTACTTACCAAAGTGTACCAGCTGCACACCATCACATGCTACCATTGACTATGGGAATGTGCATCATGTGCTGTATTGTAGATTCAGCTATATGTATCTGTTCTGTCACACATGCATTTACACACACCCTGCTACTCCCACACATGCACATGCTCACCTGCCATTTCCATTATTTATTGCCCTACATGAGTAGCTGTCGACACATGACAGGTACACATTTGAAAAGTGCACTATTTGGATTACTACCGATTTCCTCCTCTCTACCTGTACTCACAGGATGCAGGCAACCTCATTAGTTTAAAAGTGTAATGTGCATAAGGTACTGTGGTTCCCTGATTGCCACATCCAACATGTTTTCCATACGGAAATGCACACACAGAAACATCCCACATCTACACACTTGCCACATTCAGGTTTCAAAACACTATCTAGGTATGTTCTGGTACATGTGCATGTTACAGTAGCATGTAGCACTATACTGAGTACTGGCAGTTGTCTGTTGTCATGTTGTTTGTATAGGGTGCTGTCAACATCACTGTTTGTTACGGGAAATGTGCACCCTGCAGTGCGTAGCCCCATTTGGCAAAAGCCACATCCCACCCCCAGCATTGTGCGCACACACTAACCCCACTCACACTAAAACACATACTTTCCATTTGCAAGATTCAAACCCCTACCTAACTGTGTTATGACACTAGAGACAGACACATTAGCAGAGTGCACTATTTGCATTAGTGGGAGAAATCCTTTCTAATGCTGTACTTAGAGGGTGCTGACATCATCTGTGTTTAGGAAGAGGGATGTGCACTCTGTAGTATGTTCTCCCAGTTGGCAAAAGGCACTTTTCCCTCACAGCATTATGCACACACACAAACCTCACTCACACTAACGCACTTACATTCCCTTTGCAGGATTCAAACCCCTTCCTAACTATGTTATGACACCACAGACGGATGCATTAGCAGAGTGCGCTATTCACATCACTGGTAAAATTTTTTTTTTCCCCTGATATACTTATAGGGTGCTGACATCATCGGTGTTTAGAAAGGGGAATGGGCATCCTGTGGTGTGTTTTCACAGTTGCCAAAAGGGATGTTCCTTTCATACACACTAATCCCCCTTTATACACACTTGCTCGATTCAAACCCCTACCTAACTATGTTATGACACTAGAGACGGATGCATTAGCAAAGCACGCTACTCGCATTACTGGGAGATTTATTTTCTCCTGATATACTTATAGGGTGCTGACATCATCGGTGTTTAGAAAGGGGAATGGGCATCCTGTGGTGTGTTTTCACAGTTGCCAAAAGGGATGTTCATTTCATGCACACTTACACACACACTAACCCCCCTTCACACACACTTGCTAGATTCAAACCCCTACTTAATTATATTAGGACACTAGAGACGGACGCATTAACAGAGCGCCCTATTTGGATTACTAGGAGAGCTTCTTTCTCCTGATATACTTATAGGGTGCTGACATCATCAGTGTTTAGAAAGGGGAATGAGCATCCTGTGGTGTGTTTTTCCAGTTGCTAAAAGGAACATTTCCCTCACACAGACTTGCACACAGACCAACCACAATCACCCACACACACACACTCTGGATAAGCTGTCATTCCCTAGGGCAAACAGCCTAGTGTTGACCTCTACACCCATATGTTTAACTGTCAGATGCACATTATTTGGTGCTGATAGCAGTGTTTGCAGGTCTTTATTGCCATAACATTTCCTGTTTGTATGAACAACTTGTGTATCTGTGGAAGATGTTTGCATATGGGGGAAATCCTCTATATCATGTATGTCTCTGTAGTCATTTAAGTGTGAGCACTGGTCAGATTGCTATAATGTTGTTGGTTACTGGAATAACACATACATATACCAGATATATGTGGCAAAATGCTAAACTGATATTTGGACTAAGTGTGTGAGCATGCAAAGTTCAGCCTTCCCATGGCATGTTGTGTGAAAGATGTCTCATTTATCAAAGTGTGTGAGCATGCCCAGTGTGAGCTTTCCATATGATGAACTCTGCAGCCCATCACATTTGTGGATGAGTGTGAACTTCAACAAATATCTCCTGTTTCTGGTTGTGTGTTCTGTGTCATGTTGTGTAGTTACTGTCCAAATGCTTTTTGTGTGAACACAACAGGGATTATACTGTGCCTGCAGGTTTTGCATGGGATACTTTGCATACAATTGTCAACATCCGTTCATACTTACCTAACACTGTAGTACTGTATAGTGTAGTGGTTCAGTACTTTCACTGTGGTGGACAGTATCCTGGGCTTTTGTCCTATCACTGCTTTACTTTTCCATAGTGAGCACAACAGCCTGGTTAGGGTCCAGTTGTGCACATCTGCACAAAGGTGGTGCCTCTACGGTCCCTGGTAATTACCGCCCCATAAGCTTAACAAGTCTAGTCTGCAAAGCTATGAAGAGGATCATAATGGAGCTCATAAACAAAGATATAGGGGACTTGCAGACACTGGACCCGTCCCAGTTTGGCTTTGTCAAGGGCAGATCATGCCTTTTGAACTTGGTCGACTTCTTCGAAACAGTCACCAAGGCCATTGATGAGGGAAAGGCAGTCCATACAGCCTACCTTGACCTTGCAAATGCTTTCAACACAATACCCCACTTGGGTATTGTAGAAAAACTTACCAACTTAAATGTAAACCCATATGTCACAAGATGGGTTGCAAACTGGCTTAAGGACAGAACCCACAGGGTTAGAGTTGCTGGCGCTATGTCAGACTCCCAAGCCGGTCACAAGTGGTGTCCCACAGGGCTCGGTCCTTGGCCCCCTATTGTTCGGCATCTACTTCTCAGAAGTACAGGCCAACATGGGAGGACTTTGGCTGACAAAGTTTGCAGATGACTGCAAACTGGGCGCCATAGTGGAAAGTGCATCAGACACGGATATCCTTCAGAGGGGACTCACGGAAACTGATAGCTGGTGCCAGAGCCATGGCCTGAAGTTAAATGCCAAAAAATGTATAGTCATACCCTTCGGGAAAAGCAAGGTAACCCCATGCTACCATATAGGTGGCAATCCACTAAGCACAGAAGAGGTTATCAGGGACCTGGGGACCCAGGTTGACAGTGGCCTTTCTTTTGACACTCACGTTGCTAAAGTGGTTAGAAAGACCTTCTACATTGCCCACCTGATAATGAAGGGATTCACATCCAGATCTAGTGAGGTCATTGTTCCCCTGTACTCTTCACTTATCAGACCAATGATCGAGTACAATGCCCCATTCGGGATGTATCTCACCCGACATCTGCAGCAATTGGAGAGACCCCAAAAGTCCCTCACCAAAAGGATAAAGGGACTCCAACTTCTGTCATATGCTGCCAGATTGAAGAAACTCCAGCTCTATTCAGTCGCATACCGTCTGCTCAGAGGTGACATGTGCCTGACATACAAGGCCATGTCCAACCAGGAATTAATGGACATGCTCCACCTCAAAAAATCCAAATCCACCAGAACCACTAGAGCAAGTGACTTAAACCTTAGCACGGATATAAATAGGACGTGCTGGAGGGATAGATTTATCACTCAGAGACTCCCTATGCTGTGGAATAGAATCCCGGTCCATGTGAGGCAGAGCACCTTGCTGGCTCTGTTCAAGAGGAATCTTGACCTGTGGATGGGGGAATCATAGGTTTACCCCGGGAATCGTCTCTGTGTCACTGCTGGACAGAGGCACAACAAACTAATGGGCACATTATTTGTTTCATATAAGGGGTGGCGTAAGCCACAAAACTCTGGGCTAGGCTTATAAATGCCTTAGGGCAGATAGCCTAGTATAAACCTATGAACCTATGAACCTATCTGACCATGTTGCATTATGTTCAGATATTAACTACTTACAACAGACTCGTCCAACATCAGTAGTGTATTCCACAACATAGGTGTACATTGGCAAACACTACCGATGTGCCCTAGGCCATTTCTAATGCTAGTCAGAGAGTGTGTTTGTCCTTCAACACATTTGTAAGTGTAGTTTGCTATGACATATGTCATGTTTAGTATACTGTGCCTCTGTCTACCCGTGACATAACAGTGATACCCAGGGTAAACCTACCATCTCCCATCCACTCATTAAGATTCCTGTTGAGGAGAATCAACGAGTAACTCTATGGATAACCTGTACTGGTAGTTTACTCATGCGTGGGGGTGGCTTCTGTGTTATGGATAATGCAGTACAGCTTGTCCTATGTATGTCAGTGATGGGGTTCAGGTCCCTCATGTGCATAGCTCACTGCCATTCAGATTGTACAAGGTGCAGCATGTTCATTGATTCCAGCTTGGACATGGCTTTCTACATCAGACGCAGCTTGCGTCTGGGTGGCCAGCATGGCAGTGTGTGGAGTTGCACTCTGTTTAATCAGGCAACACATTACATCTGTTCAAGCTTCTTCATACTCCTGGTGAGGTACTGTTGTGGACTTTACAGTTGATGGAGGTGTCTGCTGAGGTACACCCCACAGGGGCTGTTGTAGTCAATTGTAACGCTGATGAAGGATAACTGCAGAACCACAATGACCTCCCCTTATCTAGATGTCATATCCTTCATGATTAGGTTGGTATATGGATTGTTTCTGTTAACACTACAGCCACATTTTTGTCCAATGCAGGATATCTATCACCTTCTGTACCCAGGTCTGTCATTACATGTTAAGTATGTAATGGGTTAACACCTATGTGGTAATTGGTGGTCACTTACTGTATATCCACAGAGGTTGACTATACAGTTTTCTCCATTTAACTAGCTGACATGGCTATGGCACCAGTTGTCTGTTTCTATGTGGCCCTTTTGTGGGATGCTTGTGTCAGCTGGAGTGTCAGATATGTTGGGCAGTTTGTAGTCCTCTGCAAACATGTTCAGGCACAGTCCTTACATGTTGGCCTGTACCTATGGGGCATATATACCAGACGGGGAAGGTCCCAGGACCAAGCTTTGTGGGATACCTGTTATATGTGGTTTGTAGTCTGACATGGCTGCAGCATGTCTGACCATGGCAGTTCTGTCATTGGTCTGGTTTGCAACCCCTCTAGTGACATAGGGGTGTATATATAAGCTGGTGAGCATATCTATATTGAACACATAGGGTATTGTATGGAAGGCTTTGCAAGGTTCAGCTACACTGTGTGGACCACATTGCCCTCATCAGTGACCTCAATTACTGTTTCAACTGAGTCACACATGTTTAGGGGCAGGGTCTGCACTTAATAAACCCACACTGGGTAGGGTCGGGTGTCAATAGATCCCCAATATCTTTATGTCTGCGGTACATGCTGATCCTTTCCATAGCTGTGCAGACCAAGCTTCTCAGGATTCTGTGGTGGTTGTTTTTAGTAACCATTCAGGCGGCACCTTTCTTGAGAATGACCACTGTTGTTGTACACTGCTCTTTGGGTACATATCCTGTGGTAAGGCTGACATAATGTCAGGGAGGCAGCAGTCTGCTGGGAAAGATATTTTGCATTATGGGGGGTGGGTTTGCACTGCACCTGTCAGGATGTATGTTGGCAATACGTGTGTGTCTTTGGTATGTTGTTTGTAATATTTGTGTGATCCAGAGCATATCTGGGAATTCACAACACGCTTCCTACCATCAGTTGCAGCAGCCTTGGGATTATTCTTAGTGTCCTGTACAATTTGTATCATAATAGGTTCATAAGTTCATACTAGGCTATCCACCCTAGGGTATTTGTAAGCCTAGCCACAGTGTGTGTGGCTTTTGCCACCCCTTGCTATGTGAATATTATGGCCATTTATGATTTACTTAGCTGTGCCTCTGTCTGGACATGACACAGTAAAGACCCCCAGTGTACATCTACAATTATCCATCCATTTTGCAAACTTCCTGTTGAAGAGTGTCAGTGAGGGGCTCTGCCTAACATGTAGTGGTATTCTGTTCCAGGGTGTGGAGAACCTCAGGGTTAGGTATCTGTCCCTCCAGCACATCCTATTTGATTATGTGTTGAGGTTGACATCTCTGACTCACACAGCTCCGATGGCTTTGAGTTTTCTGGGGTGGAGCATGTCCATTACTTCTGTGTTGGACATGGACTTGTACAACAGACATACAATGCCTCTGTGTAGGCAGTAT
The DNA here is from genome assembly GCF_019279795.1 of Protopterus annectens. Lineage (NCBI taxonomy): Eukaryota > Metazoa > Chordata > Ceratodontiformes > Protopteridae > Protopterus > Protopterus annectens. The sequence continues at coordinate 61,460,685 of NC_056744.1, read as the reverse complement.
GTGACTGCATTCAGCTGTGGTGTCTACAGCCAGGCAGCATATGACATATATCTGAGACCCTTTCTAACTCTTAGTGAGGTACCTTTGAGGTCTTTCTAACTGCTGCAGGTGCCAGGTAATGTACATCCCAAATGAGGCATTGTACTACATTATGGTCTGATAAGGGAACAGTATAGGGGCACAATGACCTTTGTTGATGTAGATGTGAATCCTTTCATGATACAGTGTCCAATATAGACAGTCTTCCTAGCCAAATTGGCGATGTGACTGTCACATAACAGGTTACTGTCCACTTGTGTCACTAGGTCCCTGATTACTCCTTCGATACATACTGGTTTACCACCTATGTGGTAATTTGTGTGTACCTTGTTTTGTATTTGGTGGTACATTCATACTGTCCACTGTCTTCAGGACAGCGGGGTGGGGTTCCTGTGTGTGAGAGTGTGGTCTGTAGCATGCTACAGACTGTACAGCAGTCTTGCCTATGGTTAGTTGCACATGGGTGGACTGCAATGACGTAAGCATTGTCAGTTAACTGGACGTATAGGTGTCTGTGCTGAATATGGATACTCACCCTCCTTTTATGTTTTGTTCCAGGTTTTGTGGCCATAACACATGATATGTGGTATTACCTGGTAGTGCTGGTGTGCTGTCACGAGGCTTGCAGCAGGTTTCTATCACTGGACAGACATCGATGTTCTCCATACTGGGGAGGGCCTCAGGAGCATGCATATTGAGGTTTACACGTCTGGCATTGATCAGCATTACCCTTCTGTTTCTTTCCAGTTTTGTTTTCTATGGTGGTGGGTTAGTCTTTTCAGCCTTACCTACAAAAGGATCTCTGTAGGTTGCAAAAGCCTTAGGCAATATCCAGACGCCCATGGGTAACAGGTGCAAGCCATCCCTGGAACAGCAGCATGTCTCACTATGGAGTCACCTATTACAACTGTATCAGGCATGTTGTTTCTCCTTCTGTCCTGTGACTGTTTGGCACACCAGCTTTGTGTACTATGTGTTACATGTGCCATGTCTGGAGGTTGTCTTATTGGGTGTCTGCTTTGGAGGCTTGTGTTGGTGTTGTGTGTTTGTAATTAGGGCCTCTGGGAATGTTTTTGTGTTTATGTGTTTGGTTTACAGTCGTTGTAGGTCTATGTGGGACTGGGTTTGTGGTGTATGTGGTTACCTTGTCCTCCTGACTAGTTTTAACAGTACTGATTTGGGGGTGCTCAGGCTCCGGTTTGGCTACCTGGTTGCATCTATCACATATATTTGTATTTATTGGGGTGAGTTGTTGTTGTGTGTGTACTTGGGACAGGTGTCACATTGCCTCTGGATTCACAGATTCTACTTGTTTTGCCTGGCCTTAGTGGATTGTATGTGTGGACACATTTTATTGCCATACTAGTGATCACTGATTACTTCACTTTTTATGTTTGATCTATCATGTGGTAGCTTCCTCATTCTCTTCAATGGTTTAGTAATTGCCGGAGTCCAGCATGCCAGATGCCTGGGTGTATGGCATTGTGTCTTGTTGTTATTTGTGATTGCAGACTCCAAGCACTCTTGGCTGTGTTCATGGAATGCCTGTATAACATGTTCTGCAGTGCATCCCATATTCTGGACTTGCACAGGGCCTTTCATGGATTCCACATTGGTTTGTAGGGGTGCAAGCTATGCTTTATACATGTGTTTCACTGTGTTATTCTGGCCAGGGACTGGGGTCGGGATGTGTAACTACAGTGTGATTACTCTATGGTCTGGTCTTACCAGTGAGGGATACACTTCTCATCTTGACATCCAGTACACATATTTCTGATTATCACATCCAGTATGCTTACCCCTCTTGTGGAAGTGTTACATTTTGCATGTCCATTTTGTTTGATGGATTCTGGGAAATTGTCTACAAATGTGTCGGTGCTAGTATAATACAAAGAGTATAGTGACAAACGTCTCAAAAGCTGACTTCACACTTCTTCAGACTGAGATGGTATCCTTTAAGCCCACTGGGCCAGTGGAAACCACAACACACAATGGTGACTCCTACACAGACGCTTTCTACGGACATCTCCAAGAAAGTATGGACCATGCAATCACAAATAAAACCAAGACCCTCTCCACCAAGGGAAAGTGGCCTGTCTGGTGGACCCCAGCCATAAATGAACTGTATAACAAAAGAAGGATACTAATGCAAGGCAGAGCTACATCTCCTAAAGGGAAGGCAGCTGTGATCAGTACTAGTAAAAAGCTACATTCTCTCATAAAGACATCCAAGGTCAACTTTGAGACAAAAATCACCAAAGACAATAAAGATAACCACAATGCCTTCTTCAGTTATGTCAGAAACCTGGGTGGGAACCCTCAGATATGCTCAGAGTTGATACACAACAACATAAATTTCAGTGACCTGACAGATATTGGCAACATTCTGACAGACAGGTTCAGTGCAATTTTCCCCCTCCCTCACCCCCAAAAGAAGATAGTTATCACAGCTGAATGTAACCTCACTGTCATCTCAGATGTCCATGTGAGAGCCGCACTCAGCAAAGACAAAAACACAGCATCAATGGGACCTGATGGTATCCCCAGTTGCGTGCTACGTGAACTCCAGAAGGAGCTAAACCCGTATATACAAATGCTATTTAACTTTAGCCTTGCTACAGGATATGTACCTGAACACTGGTGTACAGCAACGGTGGCCCCACTCCACAAAGGAGATGCCTCCACAGACCCTGGGAACTACCACCACACAAGCTTAACCAGCCTTGTCTGCAAAGCTATGGAAAGAGTCATTATGGAGCTCTTAAACAGAGACATTGGTGACCTACAGACTCTTGATCCCACCCAGTTCAGCTTTGTACAGGGCAGATCCTGCTTTTTGCACCTAGTTGACTATTTTGAAACTGTCAGTAAGGCCATTGATGAGGGCTAAGCGGTCCATACAGCCTACCTGCACTTGGCTAAGGCCTTTGACACAATACCCCACTCAGGCATCATAAACAAGCTCAACAGCTGAAATATAAAACCATATGTCACAGGATAGGTTGCAAAATGGCTAAGAAACAGAACCCATAAAGTCGACATTGCAGGTGCCTTGTCAGATTCAAAGCCAGTCACAAGTGGTGTACCACAAGGATCTGTCCTGGGACCCCTCTTATTTGGCATTTACTTTTCAGATGTGAAAGCAAACATAGGAGGGTTGTGGCTGACAAAGTTTGCAGATGACTGCAACCTAGGCACCATAGTGAATACATCAGCCGGCACACACATCCTACAGAATGCCCTCACAAAACAGATAGCTGGTGCCGGAATCATGGCCTGAAACTGAATGCAACTGATGTGTAGTCATCCCCTTTGGGAGGAACAAAGTACCCACAAATTAACACATAAACAGCAACCCACTGAGCACAGAAAACAAATCAGACACCTGGGGACCCATGTAGATAGTGACCTCTCGTTTGACACCCATGTTGCCAAAGTGGTTAGAAAGACTTTCTATCTTGCCCACCTTATCATGAAGGGTTTTCCATCCAGATCAAAGGAGGTCATTGTACCCCTATACTTCTCCCTTATCAGGCCCATGATTGAATACAAAGCCCCATTTGGGATGTACCTCACCCAGCACTTGCAACAGCTGGAGAGACCCCAAAAGTACCTTACCAAGAGGATCAAGGGTCTACAACACATGTCATATGCTTCCAGACTAAAGAAAATACAGCTCTATTCAGTAGCATACCGCCTATTTACAGGTGACCTATGCCTGACATACAAGACCATGTCCAATCAGGATTTGGTGGACATGCTCCACTGCAAACAATCCAAATCCACCAGAACCATGAGAGCTAAAGATTTGAACCTCAGCACATACATGTATAGGACATGCTGGAGGGACAGAGTCATAACTCAGAGGCTTCTCACACTCTAGCACAGAATCCCAGTTCATGTTTGACAGAGTCCCTCACTGACTCTCTTCAAGAGAAATCTGGACAAGTGGATGTGAGATCGTAGGTTTACCCCAGGGGTCCTCCCTGTGTCACTACTAGACAGAGGCACAGTCAATTAATTTGATTAAGTAAAGGGGTCATAATGTGTCACTACTAAGTCAGAGGCACAATATTCGTAATCTATTCTGTACACTTATTACCACTATAAGGGGTGGCAATAGCCACATCACTATGGCTAGGCTTATAAATGCACTAGGGCAGATAGCCTAGTAGTAAACTATGAAACTATGAAACTATGGTGTATGTGTAGGTATTTTCAGTCAAACAATATAATGTGGTTTGGGGGGCTTGATATCTTCATGTATTCCATCATAGGCCTGGTGCAGTTCCTGCTATTAGGACAGTGGTCTGCAGCAAGCTATATAGTGGTAGGCAGTTTTAGTCATTGGTATTTAACCATGGCTAATCCATGCTGCTTCTTGTTGTGGTACCAACATGGGGGTGTGGTTATCCATGACATTTATTGCTAGTCACCCTCGTTTTGTAGCTTGTTCCATGTTTTGCAGCTGTACATCACTGTATGAGGTGTGACCTGGTAGTGTTAGGGTGCTGATGTGGGCTTTGACCCAGTTTTCTATTACAGCACTGATATCTACATTTTCTATACTGTGTGCATTTACACTGCATGCATCTTGCTGTTTATACTTCTGGCATTGGGTAGCATTACATCTAGGTTCCTATCCCTTGTGGTACCTATGAAGGTGGGTTTGTGTTTTTGTGGTTCGTGATTGGTGAGGGTGGATGTTAGTCAGGGTCCTCAGGTGTGCATATGGTACATGGTGTTACATTACTTAACACATGGCATTCATGCCTCAGGTGGTGCTGCAGGGCTGCCTCTGTTGGATGCACATACTACACTCCCTGTACATGTTTGGAAGCAGGTTGTGTCATGTTAGGCGTCCCTGTTACTATATGAGTGAGTCGGAGGGGGTATCAGTCCCAGTGTTCCTACTGAGCCAGTGTATGTGCTATGCGTTGCCTCTTTGCCAAGGCCAGGGCATACTGGGCACGCCTCCTTCTGCCTACTGGGGCAAGGTCAGGTTGTTCCTCCTCCGAGTCACCCTCTGCCTGTGGTGGCCTTGGCGATGGTGGGGGTATGTTTGGCCCAGCCCTATGCTGGTCCTGCTGCAGCTGTTTCCAGGATCATATTATGTAGCATAGCACATATCATGATCATTTGGGTACATGTAGTTGGTGTGTACTGCAAGGCTCCACCAGATGTGTCCAGACACCGGAACCGTGACTTGAGCAGCCCAAACACACGCTCTATGACATTACGTGTTTGTCCGTGTGCCTCATTATGGCGTTCCTGTTCAGGTGTGTGTGCATTTCTGATGGGTGTCATCAGCCACGGCTCAAGTGCATAACCTGCATCCCCCACTAGGTGTCCATGTGGGAAGTCCCCACTGGCAAATAATTGGTACAGCTGCGTCAGATGCCAGATGTGGGAATCGTGGTAGCTCCCAGGGCAGCCAGCGCACACATTCATTATTATGCCCTGGGCATCACACACGACCTGGCAGTTGATGGAGGGGAATCCCTTGCGGTTAATATAGGCTCTACCCCACTCACCGGCTGGTGCTTTGATGCATATGTGCGTGCAGTCTATTGCACCCAGTACCTCAGGGTATCCCGCTATTTGCTGGAAGAGACGCATATTGCTGGCCAGTACCTCATGGGCATTGGGGAAATATACATGATCACTGACATGTGCTGACATGGTATCCAGGAACTGGTGCAGTACCCTGGAGGCTGATGCCTGTGATATCCCCATCATATCACCAGTTGGTCTCTGGAAGGTACCTGTTGCTAGTATTCTTAGGCCAACACATACCTTGGTTTCCACTGGGATGGGTTCCCCTCTGTTGGTTCTGTGTGTGAGACGTGGCCTGCACAGCTCAACAATTTGCTGCAGAAGGTCTCTGTCCACTCTGTAGCGCTCTACTATCTCCAGCTTATGTAACCCATGGTAAGTGACCCTGGGCCTGTATACTCTTCTCCTTCTCCTCACTCTGGGTTGTCTGTCAGCATCTGCATTGTCACCACCCTCAGCAATTCGCCTATGCCTGATTATAACAGCTATGGCAGCCCCTAGCATTTCTGCTCTGAGTTCAGCTTTTTCAGTTTTCAATTCTGATAGCTTACTCCTTTCTTGCAGTATCTCTTGAGAGAAACACCCTGCACTGCTGTTTGCAGTGTTTTAAGTGCTGGGTTGGGCTTCTAGTCTGCCTGTGTAATTGCCTGCTTCTAATTGTTATCACCAATTAACTCCAGCAGTATTTTCTGACAGCTTCCCTGTAATCTGGTTGTTTCCTTTTTCCTCTCTGTTTCCTCAGGGGGAGCAATGTGCACACCAGCATAAGCACGCTCACAGTGACTTAAACGCGCGCACACATACTTACACGGTTTGGACTTGGCTGATTCATGGTAAAATGCGTGCACACAGCCTTCTACATCAGGCAACAGGCTTCCTGATATTTACTTTGCCTTACACACGTGCACGCCCGCACAAACCGTTTAAAACGGTTTGCAACACGCTCCCACATGATGAGCCTGCCTTACACGCGCTCACACGTGCACATGCACGTATATCAAGAAAGTTTGAGTGTAGGGATAGTGTACACCCTCTATTTCTTGACTTTCCTAGTGTTCTGTTGGGACACACCTCTCTCCCTGATGTCTGTCTGTCATCTGTCACGTTACACTGCCCTCCAATGTGATACATTTATTTCTATCATTCCCCCCGTGATGTCACCTACCTCTTACTCTATTCCTCCCCCTTCTGTAACTCTTACACTACTCGGAAAGTGCTCATTACCTATGTGGCAGTGTGATTCAGTATTGTAACCCTCATTTACATAGGATTGCCTAGTAATGTTTAGTTACATCTCTTACACTGAGCTTCCCCCCCTTGGCAACCACTACACGGTGGCCATATTGTTTTTGGTCTGCTAGTCCCTGCATTGTCATTCCATGTAATACATAAAACCCACAATTGTGAGCTTATAAGCTTTGGTTTTCACTTTTAAGCAGCGCACCCCGTTTGCGCGGGTGTGCGCTGCAGTTAAATATCAAAATCCCCCGGAAAATAAAAGTTATTTTAAATAATTTTGCATCACTTTTTAATGCCAATGGACACATATTTGGCCATTGGCATGCTAGATGACACATATGCACCCTTTATTTGGAGCTGACATAGCTCCGTTGTCAATTTTGCAGAAATGTACTTAGTTGTCAGCTGAGTACATTTCTGCAGCTAAAACGTCCGTTACACGGACTGGTTTGGGCTTCCTGGATCGCTCAAATACCTCATTTGCATATCTTTGAGCTGCAAATGAGGTATTGAGCATTTCCACGCCCAGTCCGTGTAAGAGACGTTTTAGCTGTCTCTTACACGGAGGTTTGGGCTGTTCCTGGATCGGGAGGCTTACACGGAGGCTTACACTACTCTTAAACTCCGTGTAAGCCTTCGTGAATCCGCCCAATTATGTCCCAGTGTAACATTAAATGTTAAATCTCTGATTTCTCAGGATCTTCAGGGTGTAAAGCCTTAAACCGCCTGTAGTGGAGGTTCATGGATTATATGCAAATGATACCTTAAAGACATACCAGTGTTTCAGTGACATAGATTCTGAATGCCCATGACTTTTAACTTTTATACTTTTTAAGACTTTATGGACACATTCAGGCCAACGTTTAGCTTTATTGGCCTAAATGTACCTGCAAAGATTTAAAAAGTAAAAAGCCACTCGCATTCAGAAGCCATGTAGCTGAAACACTGGTATGTTCTTAAGGGGTAATTTGCATATATCATATGGGCTTCAACTACAAGAGATTTTAAGATATTACCCAGTGAAGACTCTAGCTTGGCTAGGTCTTTCTTGTAGTTTTTTCACTGAATGATTTGTATGTGTGACCTTTTTACCCTTTGATTTGGCCTACCCAGTGCCATTTTATTGATGATGATGTATATGCCGTAGAACCCCGAATCAGAATCCCACAAAATGAAGAAGACCAGGCAGGGGTACAATGCTGTCCTTTCACAAACCAGGAACATTACTGAGTGTGTGTTTCAGCTGCTGAAGGGACACTTTTTTTGTCTGGATTCATTAGGTGGTGCCCTGCAGTATATTCCTAGCACCTGTGCAAAAATATTTACAATATGTACAGTGTTAAAAATATGACACTGAGGATGCAGGTACTGCAAAGGGGTCAGTATTCAGGAGGTGCACAATGCAGCCCACCAGGCAGAGCCAGATAAGAAGTCAGTGAAGGAGCAAGCTGCAGTGGATGACCATGCTAGAAGCAGGCAGGTACTGTATACCAATGCATCTGCAAAGGCAGTGGCTCACCAATAGGTTTGGCCCCTAGAAAAGCATAATAAAGCAGATACTCTACATAAGTACTTATGCATGCAAATTAAACACCAGCCTGTGCCCACTTATGCATAGGCAGACCACACCATGCATCAGACATAGGTAACTCAAGTAACAATGTACATTGCAAAGGGCATAGTTATTATCATCATCTGCAGAGGTGGAAGAGAGAGCACAATATGTGTTGATACCTTTAACAGGGAGATGTGTGAGTGTGGAAGAGCTTATGAGAAAGAATGCAAGTGTAAGGTATGTACTGGGATAACGGAAGAGGGGATTCAAAGGTCCACTGTGTGTGTGTGTGTGTGTGTGTGTGTGTGTGTGTGTGTGTGTGTGTGTGTGTGTGTGTGTGTGTGTGTGTGGCACTGTGGCCAGTGATGCTGTGACTGTCTGCTGGGACACGGCCTTAACAGTAGGTGCAGCACTGCATGTCAAACTACTGGACAGATTCAGGATATGCATGGTAAAGGGCTGATATCCCTAACATGCTACCACCCACTCTTGCTGCCCCTACCATGAATAGCATGGTTGTAACATACTCCTGGCTAGATAGTTGCATGCTGAATAACTGTGATCAATGTCCATCACCAGACATGTCACTACCATGACTGCTGTGACTCCGGGAATATCCTCTCCTGTGTGAAGACATCTTCCCAACAGATGTAGCAGCGGATCTGCTACTGTTGCATAAGTATGGTCTACCTTGTCTAGGGTCACAGTGGCCGCCATGCATAGACATACCTGTAGAATGGCACTGTGAATGTTTTTTCATGTTCAGCAGGCAATCTGAAGAGGACAGGGCCTGTTTGAGTTGGTGATTTAGTCTGTCAAAATGATTACCTATGCAGGGCCTGCCCTCAATGAAGTCATCTTGCACACCCTACATCAGTGTAACCAATGTAGCCATAGCTGTGGCAGTTCTACAGCCGTACCTCCATGATGCCCCTGCACATATTATGGGTTACAACCACTGACACATCAACATCAAGGTAAAGATAGTAACTGTGTCTCTATCAAGACTTGGCGACATCTGGACAAAACAAAAAATAATGGAAGGACAAAGGTCAAAAATCAGGGATATATTTAAAATACTGCTCTAATAAACTTAGGAATTTGCTAGAATAACAGGTTTTACATTAGCATGCATTTTCTGAAAAATATGAAGTCTGAATCCCAAATGTCTGTCATTATTTATTATTTTCATTCCTCAATGATTTGCCTGAAAGACAGATTTTTATAAGGAATAGACCAGAAATAGGTGGCAAAAATTTAGACATTCTGCACAATTCTAGACAGATAAGAGTTATGTCCTGATCTCACTCCCTTTGTGTTCCTCCAACCACAGTGACAATACTGTCAGATCTTGACATGTGTCCTGTATGTGATAGCTCATGTCCCTGACTGACAACATCCCCATTAACCTATCCTTCATGTGTGGTTTGTGTCTCCTGGGTATTCAGAGGCATAGAGCCTGTGATCATGGACTGTGTACTAGATGCTGTGGTCACAATACCTGTGTCCAGCACACTCACCACACTACCCTGGCTGTGCCAGCTCATGCCCACTATCATCATCAGAGGTATTAGATCCTCTGAGGACATGTGGCAGCAGTTCCACTGTGTTGGTTCCAGACAGAGATTCATCTGTGAGCACAGCAAAGTACAGTAAAATGTATAAGCAAAGGCTAATACCAGATGTATGACTCTAACTCAGATGTAGGAGTAGTAGCTATACAAAGACACCTGAAATACCATACCTTGAGTAGAGGGCTATACTGTTAGAATCTCTGATGTTCCTTTATAATCCAAAATGACAACATTGCCAAGTATTCCAAGGCGGAATGGGTATGGAGGACCTACATGCATTACTACAGAGAAAGAGTGGTGCATACCTGAGGCATCTTCTGTAGATATTTCTGGTGCCCAGACAACCTCTGTCTCAATATCATGGAGCAATTTGAGATGTCAATGCCTCTAACAAAAAACAGAAACTCTTCCATCTCTGTCAGAGGTGGCTTGATTGATAGCCGACCACCTGTTGACCTGCATTCCCTTGTTACGTGGGAAACTGTTTGTTTAACAGCATGAATAATGTTGCTGGCTCTGTGTTGGACCATAGCATATATATGGTCATGGTCACTGACTGAATTGGTATCCACCATCTGATCTTTCCAGGAATGGTTATGGTAGGCCTGGTCAGTAGTATCCAGGCCAAAGAGCCATCAGCCATGAAAGCAGAAGCACTGAATGAGCACCTCATTCTCAGCATTTAAGTACCTGGCCATCCTGGTAGGTTTGTTAGCAAATTCATCATTATGTTTCAGTTTTGACTATTGTTTAGACATTCATCTTTACATAAGGAAGACATTGGTATGAAAATCATTGCTGGATGTGGCCCACAAGCATGCAAAATCTGAAGGTAATGCTACTCAATGCTAGAAGTCTAAACCTCAAAATGCACTCTCTCAAGGTGTTAGAGTGTGCTCAACAATATACTAAGGTTGAAAGTAATTTTGCTGCAATTATGCAACGTAAATAATGTATAAGATAAAGCTTGCTTAAATGTAGAAATAGAGTTTAGTAATATGTAATCAGCATCCATACTAAATTACCATGGCTTGGAAAAGGAATCTGCTGAATGGACATTTTTCCCTTACAGACTCAAACAGGATGTATGCAAGAACAAAGATGCAAAATCTGCTTTTCAAGAACACTGACATGTTATTCTGCATATAAAAAATGGACACAATATGTTTCCTAAAATAACAGGATGGACACAATATGTTTCCTAAAACAACAGGATATGTTTATGACACTGTGACAATGTGTTTTCTCAAAAATATGTTTTTCTGCATGAAAAACAGGATATGGCACAAGAACAGATGTTTTTATACAAAGATCCAAATAAAATACAGGATGTTCACACTGTCAGAAAAGCTGATCTCTGACAATGTGTTTTCTCAAAAATATGTTTTTCTGCATGGAAAACAGGATATGCTTATCAGTATTGACACAAGAACATATGTTTTTATACACAAATCCAAACAGAATACAGAACAATGTGTTTCCTCAAAAATATGTTTTTCTACATGGACATCAGGACACTGTTACAGGATATTCACACTGTCAGAAAAGCTGGTCTCTTACAAGACATTGTTAAACAAGGAAGTTTAGTATTGTTTCTACAGGATAAGCAATTCTCCAAAATATGTTTATGCATGACTAAAAACTGTATATAAAGAGCTGTATAAATCCAGTTATGTTAGAGGTATGGTAGGGACTCGTGTCCTAAGGTAAATGTTATATCTCTCACTTCATCTGTACTATATGAGAAGTAAAGTTGAAACAGTACTTTTAAGCTGCAACGTGGTTCCGTTTGGTTTATTATAAAAAGTTATTTGTTACTGCTCTCTAAAGTTGATGCTGCAAAGTATATTCTCTCATCAGTGTATATTCTGCAAGTTTCTGTATGCAACAGACTGTGAATGCAAATATAACCAAACTTTGAATTTTAGCAGAATCCAGCCAGCAAGACTGAGTGTCTTAAGAACACTTCAAATCCATCACACCAAGCAGTAAGCAGCTCCATGTAATTTTTTCAATGGCAAGCTAGCCTGCATTTGAACCTACAATCTGCATTCAAACACAGGAGGAGTGATGGTAAGCCCTGCAGAGGGTCACTTCAGTTAAATTGCAGTAACTAACATTTGTACGTTTGTGTAAATCCTAAACAGAAGTAGTCCAGTTTATGCAGCTTGCAGTAGTACAGTTTTTTAGACGTCTACATCCGGAGTGAGACTGAAGTTCCAGTCGCAGTGCCATAATTTCGCTAAGAAAAGGGGAATATCCACTAGCACAGCAGTCCGCTGCCTGTTGTGCTTTCCCAGCTTCTCAAGTGACTTTGAAAAATTTCCAGCCATCTGCAACAACAGCCTGATCACCTGTTTTCTTGCTCACTGGTAAGACTTTTTTCTGTGTCACATTTTTTAGTATGGATGCTATCAGGCAGAATTCTAGCAAATGTAAGCCAAGTTTTACTCTTAATGTAGCAGAACAACCAGATAAAATATGGAGTAAATTGCAATGTTGGTATACACAACACATTAGTAAGTGTAAAACCTTGTTAGGGCAAGTTGACATACCAGCATTATGTAAGTGGATTGTAACATTTGATTGGTATTTGCAACAAAAAATGAAGTATATCATAGTAAATGTTTATTGTGTGATTCAAAGGAAACTGCATTTTGTGTAATATGCCATAAACAAGTATTGCATGATATTGCTAAAAAAACTAGACTGTGCAGACAGATCTGTTCATGATAAAGAATTAATTAAGGATACACAGTTTTCATTATATCCAGATGTAAAGCAGTTATGTCCTGTCAGTACATTAATTTCTGAATTACAACAGCAATCAAATCTATTATTGACAGAGTCCCCTGTAGATCTTGTAACTCCCTTTAAAAATTATGTACAAGCATGGAATGATGCCACGGCTACACATACAGATGAGGACAGAAACAAAGTTTATGATACATTGACAGAAGACTTTAATAAGTTTTTAAAAGAGAAACAAAATGAATTTAAAATGTTCAAAACTGACATTCAAGATCTCTGTCAAAAGTGCATAGGAGCTCTGCAGTCAACAGAGGAATCCAATAACAGGTATCATATATTCCTTAAACACTCACAGGTAGAAATGACAGACCTTAAAGAGCATCTGAAGGAAAAGGAAGAAGAATTAGATGAATTAACAGAGACTAACCTCCAAAATACTATTTTAATATCCCAGCTTAAAGAAGAGTTAAAAAACACAAAACCAGTCCAAATTATAGAACAGGGACAGGGAACCACTACAGATTTATATATACAGTCTAGATTATTACAGAGTTTACCACAGTGGAATGATAAAAAAATGCATATTTTATAACATGCTTACATTTGAAGAATGGGTGGCATATACAGCAGGATCTGATATATGGACAGATGCATTACTTAGATGTTTCTGGATTTTCATTCCCAAATGTTTTAAAACTTTCATGCAATTAAAGCAAGATGATTATCAGTTGAACACTAAAGTAGGACGCATGACAGCCGTTTTAATGGCATTTACACAAGGGCAGCCTCTCACAGCCAAATTATTAGATAATTTTAAAATTACTATCACAGATAAATTAATGGAACAAAGTGATCATTTTAGACTTGCATTTCAAATCATATATAAAAAACAGACAGAGACATGGGAAAAGAGACATACAAAACAGTTAATACATTGCTTCTTAGAACAAGTCAAAGGGGTTCCAGGGGATATTAAATGTATCTACGAAGAAAATTCTGATACCCTCACTGATTTGGTACAAAAACTAATGAGGGGACGGACTATGGCCGATGATGGGATTTTATACTCACACCATATCTTTGCATGTGAAGATAATAGTGAGCCATTTGAAGTAATTGGTGAAGTCAAAAACAGGGGAAGGCAAAGATGGTGTGACCAACCACCAGCAGAAAGAGCTGTGTCAGCACCACCAGCTCCTGCCTCTATGCTTGTAGTACCAGGATCAAGCACAGGTAATGAGCAAAAGGCACCAGCATGCTTCTTTTGTAAAATAATAGGACACGTTAAGCAAAATTGTGATCATTACAAAGCCTGGCGCAAAAAGAAGGAAGAACAGGGAGTGTTTCCAAAAAGAGAGCAAACAAATTTACAAGAAAAGTCAGAAAAGCAGGATCATGTACAAAAACCTTACAATATTAGTAAAAACAGTTATAAGTCAATATACAGGAAAAGGGAAAGTATGCCCGGTAGATTTTCAAACAGTTTCACCTGTAAATCTGAAACATTTGATAGAACAGGCAGAAGGAATAGCTAGGCAACAGTTAAAAAAAGAGATTGAAAAACCTAAATATGTAGATCATTCAGACATAGAAGAAGATGACAAACAAAAACATGAGGTGTGTCATATTGCATTTGATAATAAAGGAGAGGATAAGTGGATTTCCTTATAATAGGGATGTGCCCCCCTACTCTGGTATCTTTCCTGACTACCTTTAAAAAGGGTCAAGATGGATGACCACTGATTGATATTTGGGTAGAGGGGTCACTGTGGAAAAATGTCTTAATAGACACAGGAGCAGCAGTATCTGTCACAAACAGACAGTTACCAGTAAATCCTATAAAAAAGGTTTGCATTTCAGCATTTAATGGCACAGGATGCTATGCAGTGAGTAGCCAAAATGTGGACATAAAGTTTAGTCAAGAGGGACAAATATGGAAGGGTGCATTTTTAATGCATCCATCTTGCACAAATACCATTATTGGTATGGACATTCTAGGACCTTTAGGCATAGTAATTGATTTACCTAATGAAATTCTGTGGATGGGAGACAAACAACAAAGAGAGGAAGAGCAAAATGCAGGTTGCTATGCAATCTCTACCTGACAAACCTGAAAAACCTACAGGCTATATAAATACAGACAGTGAGGATGTATGGAGGCATTTACAACAGCAATTCCCAAATCTATGGTCCAAGGGTCCCAGTGATTGTGGGAAACTAGAAAGCCCAGTAGGAATAGGAAGTGATCAGGACTATATACCACCTTTTCAAATCAATATCCTATTCCTAGGGAAGCAGAAGAACATATGGAAAAATGTATTGCAGAATGGGAAAGAGAAGGGATTATACAAAAGGCAACAGTCCTACAAATTCACCAATCTGGCCAGTTAAGAAAAAGATGGTAGTTATCGTCTTGTTACTGATTTACGAAAGGTTAATCAATATACCACTCCTAGAGCACACTTGATTCCAGGAGTCCCAGAGTTGGCTGCACATATTAAGCCACAAAGTAAGTGGTTTACAGTAATAGATTTAGCAAACGGCTTTTTTGCAGTGCCACTCAGGAAAAAGATTGGCCAAGATTTGCCTTTACAGTTAATAACCAGCAATATGTTATGACAAGGTTACCACAAGGGTTTCAAAACAGTCCAGTTATTTTTCATCAGACAGTAGGATCCATTCTACAACATTTGGAAAAGGATGATTCAGTAATACATTACAGTGATGATATTTTAATTCAGTCAGAAACAGTAGAGGAGCATGTACGGCTTCTTAAGAGAGTTTTTCATACTCTACAGCAAGCAGGGTTTAAGGTTAAAAGTGAAAAAATTCAGTTTATGACACAAAAAGTTAAGTTTCTAGGTACTATTATAAAACCAACAGGAAGATCTCCTTGCCCTGTACGTGTACAAGGCATTTTACAAATGGAAAAGCCACTGACTATAGCAGACTTACATAAATTCATGGGAATCATGAATTACAACAGGGAATTTATAGAGGATTATGCAGCCGTGGCTGCTCCCCTATACAAAATGTTACATGAACAAAAGAACTTCACCTTTTTAGAGTGGGGATCTCATGAAGAGGAGGCATTTTCACAGATAAAAATAAAACTAGCACAAGCTACAGAACTAATAGTGCCCACTCCAAGGTTAACATTTGTGTTACAAGCAGCAGCAGGAAAAAAAACACTGTCTGTGGTACTACTACAGGAATGGCCACATGGTAGTGACAACAGAATGGAAAAAACATTACGCCCAGTCACTTTCTTTAGCAGAAAGATGACTCCAGTGGAATTGGGTTACCATCCATGTATACAGCAGTTATTAGCCATTTACTGGGGTATTAAACAAACTGAATATTTGACCGTATTTTCCAGCATTATAGTACAAACACATCAAGCTGTAAAAGCTTTGATAGACAGTTTTGAAATGAATAAAATCACAGATGGTATTAGTCAGGCAGTCTTTGCAAAATGGATGGCACTTTTTGGAATGAAAACTGTTACTATACAGACAGGGGATAAATACCATTTGTCAAACCATATGGGATATGAAGGAAAACAGCATAACTGTTTAGAAAAGATAATGTCACCTGAGGTGCAATTTTTAGCATCTGATTTTGATCACTTTAAGCCATCCATCTTTGTGGATGGAGCACGATATTGGGACCAAGGCAGATACTGGACAGGATTTGCCATAGTTCCAGAGAATCCACAACTGGGTTTTCCTGAACTAATCAAGTTACCAGGGCATATGTCAGCTCAAAGAGCTGAACTGGAGGCAGTATTGTATGTGCTAAAGTATTACAATCCTATTAACATTTTTCAGATAGTGCTTATGTAGTAAATTCTTTAAGACTACATATGGAAACCTGGGTAAGACGAGGATTTGTGGATAGTGTAGGTAAACCATTACAGCATGCTGAAGTATTAAAAGACATATATAAAGTTATAACAATGTCAAAACAACAAGGACAGCATAGCATCTTAAAAGTAAAAGCACATCAAAAGCCAACCAGTGAAACTTACAGATTAAATGTGTTAGCTGATACCTTGGCCAAACAAGCAGCACAAAATGGAAAAAAACTTCCAGAATATGAGTATGCCAATGTAGAAGTTAGTGTCTTAAAAGAGATAGATAAAGAGTCAATAGAGAAAGACCTTGTAAATATACAAAATCAACAGGGCTTAAAAGAAGAAACTGATCAGTGTAGATTGGCAGGTATACCACCAAAGGAGTACTATGCATACACGACCTCCAAAGGGTTACAGTTGCCATATGTACCATTTCAGTTGGCACGCCAGTTGGTCAAGTTAAATCACCAAATACTGGGCCATATAGGAACTGATAAGTTATGGGCAGTTGTAAAAGAAAAGTATTGGAACCCAAATTTAAAATAGGTCTGCAAACTGATTATAGAAGAATGTTTAATCTGTCTTCAGGTAAATGCTAAAAGCAAAAGGCCTCAGTTACATCGAGTACAGCCAGCGGATGGGCCATGGTATGCAGTTCAAATAGATTATGCAGGTCCATTACCAACAACAAAGGGAGGTTACAGATATCTACTAGTAGTAGTGGACGTCTTTTCAAAATGGGTAGAAGCAATTCCTACCAAAACCATGACAGCAAAGGCAACAGCAGAAGCCTTATGGAAAAATATTTTTTGTCATTGGGGATGGCCACGGGTTATAGAGTCAGACAATGGCCCACAGTTTGTTAGTGATCTCATTAAACAAATGTGTAATTTGTTAGGCATACAGCAAAGGTTTCATGTACCATACCATCCACAATCTAATGGCATTGTAGAACGTATGAATCGGACGTTAAAAGAACGTCTAAGAAAAGCATGCTTGGAAAAGGGCAATACATGGGTACATCATCTGCCTGGTATTTTAATGGGTATTCGAGCAACACCAAACAGCAAAACAGGTATTTCCCCATATGAAATAATGACAGGCCGCAAAATGCCCATAAAATTACCATTTGATCCAGATTTACCTAATGGTAGGCCCATGCTAGAAATTAGCAAACATCAGGAATGGCTAAAACAACTTACTAGTATATGTGACTATAATGCAAGGGAGCAAGCGTTCCATCTATGGAAAAAGGTGCCAATAATACCATCTGAAGAAAACCTTCCCTGTGGAACCAAAGTATTGGTAAAAACATTCCAAATGGAAGGACCATGGGCTAGCAATTGGCAAGGCCCTTTTGAAGTAGTGGAACAAATTGGACCATTAGTGTACAAAATCAAAGGAAAAAAGAAAGCGGAACAATGTTGGTACATAAAGATCAACTAAGAATGATAAAAAATAGTGAACAATGTAAATCTGATTAAATGTATTCTTTTGTAGGTTTCCAACAGAGAAAACCCTAATGAAATTGACATGGTTTAAAGTGCATCCTTTTGGAAATCCAGTTTTGGATGACCAAAGGCAAAATGATTCAACAATGGAATTTCTATTTAAAGGATGTTTTTTTTAATTGATAATAGCTATTATACTAACTATTATTGTATTGCTTAGTATTAAATTATACTTACAACATGTTAATCAAACTGTAAAGTTACATAAGAGAGAGAGTAAAGAAATGTGGAAAAATGAACAAGACTGGTCACCATCTTTTAACACTTTCTTAGCAAGACAATGTTGGTATGCAAAAAGCATGAATGTTTCTAATTGTTGGGTATGTAGTTTAATACCAAAAATAACAGGGTAATGCCTCTAATACCTATTCCACTAAATTCTCTTAGTAGTTGGAGAGTATTAATAAATGAAACAGGAGATCAAGTTATAAATGTACAATTACGTAAAGCAAGAGTACAGTTATCTGCTATAGTACAGGGATCACATGTTTTCAACAAAATGGAACTGTTCCAGTGGGTAATAGCAATTGTATTCAAACAATTGAAATGATAAATTTTCACAACCACATACCAGGACGTGGAGTATTTTCTCATGGTTTTCCTATTTTAATACCAATTAAGGGTCAGTTAATATTAAGTGACACAGCAGTATTTCATTTTTCACAAAATGACAAAAATGACTGTAAAACTAATATTACATGTTGGGGAAGTAAAACAGATAAAAACTTTACAGTTGTACATGATAAAACTCCTACTATGGGGAAAGTAAATGGCAGTCTGGTAAATAGCAGTGTTGCTCTATCAGATGGGTTATATTACATCTGTGGTAAATATGCTTATAAATGGTTACCAAAGGGATGGGATGGCACCTGTTATATAGGATTGGTGGTACCAGCAATGCATCATGTAAAAGAGTTACCAAAAGGAAACATTAGGAATACAAAAAAGAAAAGGGATATATTACCTGTAATTGAAAGTCCAGAAAATCCAGTAGACACCTTAGATACATTGCGTATATATCATCAAAATCTTGATTATATTAAATTAAAAGATATGGATTTAGGAGATGATGTAATCTCTGGAGCAGGTATTTTCCCTTGGTACAGGGCTGCAAAAGCCATCTGGGAACTGAGAAAACTATCTAAACTAGTTGAGGTATTGGCAAATGCCACTTTCAATGCAGTCCTTGACATTACTGTCGAAATGACAGCAATACGAACTATGGTTTTGCAAAATCGAATGGCATTAGATTACATATTAGCATCACAAGGGGGTACATGTGCTTTAATAGGAGAACAATGTTGTACATTTATTCCAGACAAAACAGAATCTGTAAAAGCACATTTAGAAGTGATGGCACAAGTGTCTCAACATACTAGAAAAAACTGGAATGATGACTGGAGTGAATGGTTTAGTAATCTATTTACAGGATGGACAGGAAAAATCACTGTATTTTTAATTTCTTTTATTGTTATTGTAGTGCTTGGTTGCATATTATTTACATGTATTAAAGTCTGCTTAGCAAAAGCTAGTCAAGTTACTGTTGTTAATTGTCATAATGAAAAAGTATTACCAAATAATGCTGAATTTATTTCTCTAGTTTAAAATAAAAAGACGGAATTGTTAGAGTGTGCTCAACAATATACTAAGGTTGAAAGTAATTTTGCTGCAATTATGCAACATAAATAATGTATAAGATAAAGCTTGCTTAAATGTAGAAATAGAGTTTAGTAATATGTAATCAGCATCCATACTAAATTACCATGGCTTGGAAAAGGAATCTGCTGAATGGACATTTTTCCCTTACAGACTCAAACAGGATGTATGCAAGAGCAAAAATACAAAATCTGCTTTTAAAGAATGGACATTTTTCCCTTACAGACTCAAATAGGATGTATGCAAGAACAAAAATGCAAAATCTGCTTTTAAAGAACACTGACATGTTATTCTGCATATAAAAAATGGACACAATATGTTTCCTAAAATAACAGGATGGACACAATATGTTTCCTAAAACAACAGGATATGTTTATGACACTGTGACAATGTGTTTTCTCAAAAATATGTTTTTCTGCATGAAAAACAGGATATGGCACAAGAACAGATGTTTTTATACAAAGATCCAAATAAAATACAGGATGTTCACACTGTCAGAAAAGCTGATCTCTGACAATGTGTTTTCTCAAAAATATGTTTTTCTGCATGGAAAACAGGATATGCTTATCAGCATTGACACAAGAACATATGTTTTTATACACAGATCCAAATAGAATACAGAACAATGTGTTTCCTCAAAAATATGTTTTTCTACATGGACATCAGGACACTGTTACAGGATATTCACACTGTCAGAAAAGCTGGTCTCTTACAAGACATTGTTAAACAAGGAAGTTTAGTATTGTTTCTACAGGATAAGCAATTCTCCAAAATATGTTTATGCATGACTAAAAACTGTATATAAAGAGCTGTATAAATCCAGTTATGTTAGAGGTATGGTAGGGACTCGTGTCCTAAGGTAAATGTTATATCTCTCACATCATCTGTACTATATGAGAAGTAAAGTTGGAACAGTACTTTTAAGCTGCAATGTGGTTCCGTTTGGTTTATTATAAAAAGTTATTTGTTACTGCTCTCTAAAGTTGATGCTGCAAAGTATATTCTCTAATCAGTGTATATTCTGCAAGTTTCTGTATGCAACAGACTGTGAATGCAAATATAACCAGACTTTGAATTTTAGCAGAATCCAGCCAGCAAGACTGAGTGTCTTAAGAACACTTCAAATCCATCACACCAAGCAGTAAGCAGCTCCATGTAATTTTTTCACGAGGCACTCCTAAAAATGGAGAAAATCGATATCTGTGCAGTAACGGAGACCTGGTTCAAGGCTCCAGAGAGCACCCCTGCAATACCAAGCTACAACTCTTACCACACTTTTCAGCCACCAAACCAGGACCGAAATACTAAAAGTGGAGGAGTGTCAATATTCACCAAGGATATTCACACCACCAGGCTAGTTGCACAACACAATGCGTCTGAAATTCTCCAGGTGCAACTAACACTAGGTAAGACTGCAATCCAAATTGTAGCTTGCTACAGATCCCCCACCATGCCCCAAGATTCTCACTTCACATTTCTAAACATACTGGAAAATATTAAGATAGAACCAAACACCCTAATACTGGGTGATTTTAACTACTCTGCCATTAACTGGGAAAACTACTCGTGTACCAACACCTTTGCCCAACGGTTCTTGGAATTCATAAATTCCAATGCCCTGGATCAACTAATCCATAGTCCCACCAGGGGCTCCAATATCCTAGACCTGGTCATTACCAACATGGGAAATCGATGCTCCACACCTATGGTCACCACCTCGTTAGTCAGGTCTGACCATAAGCTAATCACCCTTAACATCCACATCCCACCCCCACCCCCAGTAAGGAAACCTCCATAAAAAAACTTCTCCAAAGCCAACTTCATGCTACTCAAGTCAGAAGTGACAAACTTCATGGCACCCATGCAGACGGGAACTGAAAGTTCAACTGCTGAATCATACACTAAGGCACTGTACGAGCACATCCACTCATGCATGAATCGTGCCATCCCAAATATAACCAAGATGCTCTCATCCAAAAAAAGGAAGTCAATCTGTTGGTCCCCTGCCATAAACAAACTTTACAACAAAAGTAAGAAACTGTTGCAGAAAAAAGGAAAATCCCAGGATGCAAAAAACTCCCTTACCAGCCGCAGTAAGAAACTGAGATCCCTCATAAAATCCTCCAAAGCTAGTTATGAAAATAAAATTGCCAAAGATTCCAAAGACAACCACAAGGCATTCTATAACTATGTCAAGAATCTAAATGGCAATGCTCAGATCTGCTCTGAGCTAAAACAGAATGGCATTAAATATACTGATCCCAAGGATATTGCCAATATCCTGGCAGATCGATTCAGTGCCAACTTCGCCCCCCTCTCACCCCCTAAATGGCCCATCTCAATTCCGGAAGATTGCCAAATTCCGGTAATAACGGCCACACAGGTAAAATACGCACTCTCCAAAGCTAAGAATACAGCATCCATGGGACCAGATGACATCCCGGGCTTTGTACTACATGAACTACAATATGAAATGGCACCTCACGTAAGTGTCATGTTTAATCATAGCCTCACCTCAGGTTTCGTGCCCACTGAGTGGCGCAGAGCTACAGTTACCCCACTCCACAAGGGCGGATCCACCTTGGTTCCCAGAAACTACCATCCCATCAGTCTGACGAGCCTTATCTGCAAGGCCATGGACCGTATTATCATGGAACTTATAAACAAAGACATTGGCAATCTTCAAACACTGGACCCCACCCAGTTTGGGTTCATGAAGGGCCAATCTTGTCTCCTGAACCTCTCCAGAGCCATGGGCAAGGGTAAGGTGGTTCACACAGCCTATCTAGACCTTGCCAAGGCCTTTGACACCATCCCCCACTCTGGAATCATAGATAAACTTACTAAGCTGGGCATTAATCCCTACATCACCCAATGGGTTGCTAACTGGCTTACTGATAGAACCCACACTGTAAAAGTAGCTGACTCCAAATCCAGCACCAGACAACTGACAAGTGGAGTACCTCAGGGTTCAGTCCTGAGACCACTCTTGTTTGGCATCTACTTCTCTGAAGTACAGGCCAACACTAAGGGACTCTGGCTAACAAAGTTCACAGATGACTGCAAACTGGGAGCCATTATTGAATCCCCAAATTATGTGGATACTCTACAAAAGGGCCTTACAGAAACAGATGCTTGGTCCCAGAGCCATGGGCTCAAGCTCAATGCCAAGAAATGTATAGTTATCCCCTTTGGGAAAAAACATGTACCCGTGAATTACCATATAGATGGCAGTACACTAAACACCGAAAGTGTGATAAGAGACTTAGGGACACAGGTGGACAGTGGTCTCTCCTTCGATAACCACATTGCCACAACAGTCAGGAAATCCTTCTATGTGGCACACCTCATCACTAAGGGCTTTTCATCCAGAAAAAAGGAGGTCATTGTCCCACTGTACTCATCCCTCATTAGACCCATTATAGAATACAATGCCCTGTTTGGTATGTACCTCTCAAGACATCTGCAACAACTGGAAAGGTCACAGAAATACCTCACTAAAAGAATCACAGGCCTAAAGCAGATGCCCTACGCTGACCGCCTTAAAAAACTCCAGCTATACTCTGTCGCATATCGTCTACTCAAAGGCGATCTCTGCTTAACATACAAGGCCATGTCAAACCCAGAGCTGTTGGCATGCTACACTTAAAGAAATCCCAATCCCTCAAAGCCACACGTTCCAGGGATCTAAACCTTGTCATCACAATAAACAAAACATGCTAGAGGGATAGGTTCCTGACCCAGAGACTCCCCAGACTCTGGAATAGATTGCCCATACATGTCAAGCAGAGTACCTCTTTGGCCCTCTTCAAAAGGAACCTTGATGATTGGATGGGAGAAAGGAAATTCACCCCGGGGATCACGTCAGTTGCCCTGCTAGACAGGGGTCCAGGGAAGTAAATAGTGTGGGAAGAAATAGCCAGGGAATTGTTATGGCTAGGCTTGTATAGGCCCTAGGGCTGATAGCCTAGTACCAACCTATGAACCTATGAACCTATGAACAAATGTCCTATTAATGCTGTTCTCTTATGTACACAAAGATCATGCTGCCAGTGTGTCTAGCATTCCTATTTGTCTAACCAGGCAGTGCATCTAATGTTAATCACATAACATTAATGAACACATGTCTTCCATAATACAACAACTTAAAAACAGTTTGGCAAAAGTGGTGGATGTATAAAGTACACAAAGGTCAGTTGCCTTAACCCACAGGCATTATAAGCTCATACTGAATGACTTACACAGGTGATCTGAGGAAGCACAGGTGAGTGTGATCCCCCTTTAAGCTTCACAATTCCTTTGCACAGCAGTTACATATCCAAGCGGTACTTTATTTATTTTATTTATTTTATTTTACATTTGTTAACCAGGAAAGTCCAACTAGATATAGGTCCATTTTCAGTGGAGGTCCGGGGAGAAAAGCTCCAGATATACATTACATGTATACATAAGTAAAATATTACAAAATGGACATTTGTTCAACAATAGATACACACATGTTCAAGATTTTGTAGAATACGCACAGGAAATAATTGGAAATTATTAACTGTTAAGGGAGATCACATACATATTTAGTGGTTTTCATATATTTTAGTAGTACATGGTTGTGTCAAGATATTATCCTTACTTTAGTACTTTCCAGTAGGTAAGATATATATACTCAGTTTTCTAAGCAGTTAATGAATCAGAGTAATACAATAAAAGTTTTTTCCTGTAATAAGGTTTTCATTTATAGTTGATATTTGAGTAGGGATTAGTCAGGGTGTTTACAGGGACAAAGCCAATGCATTTGTAGGTGTTTTTTAAGAGATATTTTGAATTGGGTTAAGGAGAGAACTATAGTAAGTTCTGCAAGAAGTAAGTTCCAGGTTTTACCAACAGAGTTCGAAAATAGTGATTCACCAGCTGAATTATTGGATTTAACAGTTTGTACTAGCGTTCTGTTGGAGGAGCGGAGTGTTTTTAGGTTACTGTAGAGAATGATAATATTTTTCAGTATGGTTGTACTCTCTTGTTGGTAGAGAACTTTGTGAACAACTATTAATTGGTTATATTGAAGTTGGTAAGGTAGTTCTAGCCAGTCTAGCGATTTAAGGTTTTGACAGTGATGGCTTCTATAAGCTGATCCTGTGGCAAATCTGGCAATAATATTGTAGCAGCTAGTAAGTTTATTGAGGTCAGATTTGCTTAGGTTTGCGAAGATGGGTGAGGCATAAAGAAGGGTTTATAGCAAATGTGTACAGGCAATCACAGTCCTACCAGATGGGGTTAGGAATTGTTAAATCTTATATAAAGAGCCTAGTTTCTTATTAACTGTTTTAATAGTTTTGTCGACATGAGCATCAAACTTAAGGTTGTAGTTGATGATTACCCCTAGTAGTTTAGTACAAGGTTCTGGGGAAATTATGGTACCATTGTTAGATGTTAAGGTGAGAGATGGAAAAGGGACCTTGCGAGTGGGGGTAAAGAGTAACAACTTGGTTTTATTTGGGTTTAATAGGATATGGCGACCAGTGAGCCAGTTCTCTACTTTGTTGAAGGTGTTTTGGGATAAAGATTGTAAGTCTGTGGGGGAAGTGGCAGCGCAGATTAGGGTCGAGTCAACTGCATACTGAATACAAGTTGCATCTGGGATGACTTTATGCAGATCATTAATGAAGATGGAGAATAGGAGGGGACCTAATATAGACCCCTGGGGGACTCCAAGGGTGATTGTTAAAAGGGAAGATAGGTTATCTTTCCATAGTACAGCTTGTTGTCTGCCACTTAGATACGAATGAAACCAGCTACTTGCTAGGTTATCTATAGAGAGTGTTTTTAGTGTCCCTAAGAGTAGCTGGTGGTTTACCATGTCGAATCCCTTGGAAAGGTCTAGGAAGAGGGCTGAAGAGAACTTGTTGTTATTACGGTTTTGATTTATTGTGTGAGAGAAGGAAAGAAGGGCTGAGGTTGGATTACAGCAAGGTCTAAATCTGTGCTGGGAGAGGGCTAGGAGATTGTTCTGATTAAGATAAGCTAGGAATTGTTTATGGATATATTTTTCCATTATTTTAGCCAAGGGTGACAGGA
Organism: Protopterus annectens; assembly: GCF_019279795.1. Taxonomy (NCBI): domain Eukaryota; kingdom Metazoa; phylum Chordata; order Ceratodontiformes; family Protopteridae; genus Protopterus; species Protopterus annectens. The sequence goes on along the minus strand of NC_056744.1, from coordinate 61,434,879 downwards.
TGGCTATAGGCCTGTAATTTGAGAGTTCAGTGGAATTTCCCCCTTAAAGGAGAGGAATAATGTGGGAGATTTTCCAGATGGAGGGGATATAAGCTTCAACAATAGTTCTATTGATTAGTATTGAAATGGGGTATGCTATTTAATTTAGCGGCTTTTTGGAGATACTCTGTAGGTAGTAGGTCTGCCGAAAGGGTGATGGGTTTCAATTTCTTGAGTAGGGACTTAATAAATGATGTTGGAACTGGATCAAACTTGAAGAGGGTGTGATTATTGGGTGTGGGATTGCTGGAACTTGGGGTATTGGTAGCTAGTTTGTTGGCAAGGGATTGCACGGTTTCTGTAAAGAAAGTGTTAAAGGTGTTAGCAACAATTTTTTGAGGTTTTTAGAGGGTAGTCAAGGGGGTAGGGGTAGACGATTGTCCTGGGTGGAAAAGTTTATTTATGCCCGATCAAAATTTTTGTGGATGATTTTGGTGCTTTTGTTGCAGATTACAGTAGTAGTTTTTATTTTGTCTAACATAATGGACTTCTTTGTATCATTCCTTAGTTGTTTATATATGAAGTGGTCCTCCAGAATGCCCACGCTTTATTTCTACAAATGATTTTTTTTGTCTAGTATCATTTGACAGACATGGTGCTACTATATTATTGGTTCTGATAGTATGTTTGGGAGCATGGTTATCTAAGATATCAAGAAATTTAGAGTTAAAGTATAAGACTGCTTCATCTAGTGGAAGTAGTTTTAGGTCGGTCCAGTCACATGAGTTAAGTTCATTTTGGAATTTAGTCTGAATAAAGTTCTTATGACTCCTAATGGTTTTAAAGGTAGATTGTTGAGGGATGTAACTTCTTTTCCTGATTATATAGGTGAGGAAGTGATCACTGATGTCCTCAGGTAGGGTGCCTACTTTATATATATGGGGGTGGTTGTTTATTAATATCCAGTCTAGGATACTTTCCTTATTGTTAGGCTTATTGATTCTGGTAGGGGAAGATTTGACCTGGGTGAAGCCATGCAAATTTATTTGGGTGGTGGGGAAGTCTGAGGAACAGGTGTTCCAGTCAATATTAAAGTGCCCGAGAATAATAGTTTCCTGGGGGCAATTAATGGACAGCCATTGGAGGATGCCCTCCAAGGTATTTGTGTTGTTACTTGGAGGAATATAGATACATGCAATGTTTATAGATTTATGTTTATTGATTTGTAACTTAGTGATGAGTATTTCTTCACTGTTAGTTAGCAAGGCATGTGGAGTACTAGTTTTGGTTACTTCTAGTGTGGATTTATACAAGATGGCTACCCCTCCCTTCCTAGAGATGCGATCTAGTCTTAATATATTATAACCTGGGGGTATAACCTTATTATCAGTGGTAGTAGGTTTGAGCCAGGTTTTGGAAAGGCACAGTACATCAGGGAAATGTATGTCCAAGAGGGCATGTAAGTAATGAATTTTCTTATTTATACTTCTAATGTTTCGGTGACAGACTAGGAGTGAATTGGAGGGCTTATTTGGGTTTCACAGGCTACTAGGCGTGTTATTTCTGGGGCTGGTAGCATCAGGTGGATTTGGACCTGGGTTAGGGTGGATGTCCCCATCCATTATGAAGTTAGTTTGTAATCTTATCGCGAGTCTCTGGAGTGTTATTAAGAGTTTGTGATAGCATTTAGTTCTAGGTTAATATATGTGGCGTGAATGGGATGTTGAATTATTGCATTAGAAGAGTTTGATGAGAGGTGGGGTAGTAGTTGATTAAGGTTAATTAATAGATTAGGAGTGTTGGTTTTGGATCTGGGGTAGTGAGATCTTGGGAGGTATTGAAATTCATAGGCTCTGAGAAGATAGAGAGTGATCAGTGGGGGTATTAGCCAGTAAAAAGGCTTTGATTTAGTTTGAGTGGTGAAGGTTTTGGAAGCATTATAGAGATATTTAAATATAGCTTGTTTAAAACTAGAGTTGGGAAGGTTATTAATTAGTTTAGAGTAAGAGGCTGGAGAAAGTTTGAGTAGTAGGGGTGGGTCCAATGTATGAATGGGGTAAAGCTGATTATTTCTGATGAGAGGATGTGGAAATGTGATATGAGGGGGAGTGGCAAGGTGATTATAAATTTAGCACTACTGGAGGCGGGTGAGATATGGGGGCAGGGTGGAGCACAGAGCGAGCCCGTTAGGGCGAGCTGAGCGGGGCTAATCCAAATCACAGGATTTCTACAGTGCGTGGGCTTGATGCCTTATAATTTAACTCAATTATTAAAGGATAATTTAACTCAATTTTCTTAAGATAACTTCTTTTCTTGTATATAAATGATAAACTTCACAGGCTTCTTGTGCTGCAACACATAAAAATGGCAAAAAGGTCTACTTCTGCTTCTGGCCATAAATGTAGTTATCTGGGCAGTTACTGATACAATAAGGCAGTCGGGTTAACCTAGCAGCCAGCACTTGGCCAGTTTAATGAGCCATTTTACTGTTTGGTCAGTTGAGACTTCTAAGGCATACTATAGACCCAGTTCAGCTATAAGGTACAAAACTTTTACAAAAAGCAGATGTTATTAACCTTTGGCAATTTCTTTTCACTAGCGAGAGCAAGGCAGAATATTTTCTTGAAGGGTTTCAGCAAGGAGGTATTTCTTCCAGCGTACTGAGCTGTTCAAGTTAAGACCAGGTAGGGTGGTGAGACCTGATAATGGATATTCAGTTAGAGCATGTACGCAGATAGGGAACTATCGTTATATAAGTAAATCAACAGGTAGGGCTTCCACTCTAAGACACAACAGCAGTTAACATCAAACAACTTTATAACACAATTCAGTGATACTTTTAAACAGTATACTGCAGCAGTTCAAGCGGAGAATCCTTAGTCATAAGCCGCTAGTTGCGGTTAAGCAGTAACATGCAATCACATTGATTCCCTATGCTTATCTTGCACTTTTATGCAGTTGTTATGAAATGCAAGGTTTGCAATGTTATCTGGCTATGTTAAACCAGCAGTTATCAATAGTACACTTCAGCAATAATCTCTAAGTATTTGAAGTTAAAAACTCATTCTTATAGCACAGACTTTTGTTCTATAACTCATGAACGTCTTCACAGCGTTAACTGCGGTTAATTACCAAAGGAACGATCAGTACATGGCAGTTTAATGAGTGCACCTGTTAGGACTTCCCTTGTTAAAGGTAAAGCAGGTGTTCTGTTAAAAGCAAGCACTGAGATTCGAACCTGTTTCAGAAACCAAAATTGCTGTTCTGTGTCTGTTTCTATGGTTAGCGGAGCTCAGTACCAACCCTCACATTATGTTGCTTATATATGGGTGTCTGAGTGTGATTATACAAATGAGGAGTCAGAGCAGAACTGTTTTGGAATCACTCCATTTCTGCATCATGCTGACTGGATAAACTCTGTGTTAAGGTCTGCACAATGTCATGCACATGTCTGAAAACCTGCGGGCAGCATTGCACATGTGCAGTTCAGGATACAATTCCAGGGGGATAGCTGTAATTCCACATACCTCATAATGGAAGTGGGGTTACTGTAATATAAAGTTTTCTATCAGCATATACATAGATACTGGGATATGTTTTATACCTCCTAGTATTATGTTCAAACATTATTATACATTACATATATAGGTCTGTCTCACTACCAGTCATATAAATGAGTTCCCTACCACTGCACAACATTTGGCACATCCGAAAATGTGTGTGACCATGAATTTCTAACTGTTTTGCTCTGAAATTTCTCCCTTGCTAAATGATGGTATCTGAGGTAGAGAGCAGTGGTGCTGTTTGAGCATAAAGATGGTATGTGGTGGAATTTAAGAGCTTACTCCACAATTACACCAAAATTATAGTCAGAGGCTCCTGCAAGAGGGCTATGAAGGTCTCCAGTACAAAGCAGAGGCCTGAAATTGTTTGGATGAAGCATTAATATGTGCCACAGGGATCCTCAGCTCAGGAGAACAGTGTCATTACCTCTACAGTGACCTATAGGGACACAATTCTGACCTCCTGTGCTGATGGGAGGCTGTGGTTAGAGCACACAGATGTCCTATGTACTATAAGTAACCTTTGACTTACCTCAACTGCAGGTGTGTGCCACACACTCATCTAACATGCTCCCATTTCTTTCTCCACAGCCCCTGAAGCTACTGCAGAGAATGCACGACTGCACATGAGGCTGAAACACCTTAGAGAGTGTCAGGGTTGACTATACCTGTTTAAGAAAGTAGAGATGTATCTGTTAACAATCTGATCAGTTATTATAACTGAAGTCTAGAAAAAAATTTTTTACAGGGTTGATACCTTATTAACTGCCCAAAGTGAGACTTTATTTTTGCAGCTCTAAGCATACCCCAAAGCAGTGCAAAGGACTAGACTTCAGTTTTTTTCTTAACTAAAAACTCAGTGTTATAGATCTTGAGTTGTTTCTGATCTTTCCTATAATGTTAACAAATTTCAGGTACAAAGGTGTTTTATCCAACTACAACAGGAATCTTAGGAAACATTTTTGGTCCAAATATCTAAGGCCATTTGCTACTTTTGTTGTTTTTTTGTTGTTGTTTGGGTTTTTTTTTTTGACTACATAGGCACTGTCCTGCATAAAGAAGGACAGGTGGTAATCCTACTTTTATACAATATTTGCACTTTGGTTATAAGTTCAGTATTCAGATGGTCTATGTTATTTATGTCCATCCGTGAGTGGATGTTTCTGTGAAATTATATATGTAGCTCAACAAGCTAAGGCTTTGCTTTCAATGTTTGCCTTATGATGTCAGTAGGTTCAAGTCCTCCCTTGTTAAACTGCTTGGACATCACTGTTGTCTGGCTGTTATTTTTGTCATGAGAATGATGGATACATTTGATGGGAAAATATACGTGAGCTGCATTTTTCCAGTTCATTCATTTATTTCTCACACAACTGCTTTCTCAATATGCCTGGTGTGATGACATTATGACATGTTTAACTCCAGCCTTCAGGGAGATTGTACAAGTGACTCAGCACATTGAGGTTTTGACTTATGAACTGGCTATGCCATTGGCTATGGCTTTGATTTCCCACCCTTGCTTGAGTATTGTGCCATTGCTAGCAATTTCATGTGGGCATTTTTTGCCATTCTGAGTAATGTGTCTACAACATTGTCATGTAATCTTTTGTGTGAGCTGCCGGTATTCTGTTTCACTTGTCTCACACTCTCCATTCCTGTCTTTTTGACTAAATACTTCACTAGTTGTGTATAAGTAGCTCAACATATTGATACATGGCCGACCTTTTTGACTGTAATAATGTTTGCGGGTTAATGTTCTCCCTTGGTTGTTTGCTGCACCATCACTGGTGAGTTTGGGTTGGTGCTGATCTTTTATCTGGAGGACCTATAATGTTGTAAGTCAAAAATCTGTCTAATGTCCATTGTTCCTTTGCATATGTACACCTGTGTCTCCTGATGTCTCACACATACCATTATAATGTGTCTGACTGCAGCCTTCACTGTACCAGTGTACCTGCAGAAGTAGCAGCACATGGTCAACCCTATCCTTCTGTACTGCATGTGGCGATGACTGTGGGTCCATTTCACCCATGGGTTGTATAATATAACATCACTGTTACTTTGAGGTGGGTGTTCCTTGTTCATTCAATTATAGTACATGTAACACAGTCAGAGTAAGGATATGTTTTAGATGCATTTTTAATTGTATTTATTATTCTCTCTTCCCACCCTATTTCTCACTATCTTATTATATGCATTTTTTATTTCATTTCCATCCATTTATTTTAAATATATGTGCAACAGCATCCAATCCTGCACCCATTCCTCCAGCAAGGCTTGTCACCCCACCATCAATGACAACAGCACCACCACTACTATCACTCAAACTAGGGGTGTCCCTCACTGCTGCAGTCACCTCCACACCTATTGCAGCACCTGTATCAGGCACGGCAGCCAGACAGATGATGCTGGTCTTCTACCAGCCTGTGGCAGTGGAAGTGGAGGTGAGAGCTTTGTCACAGAGCAGCAGCTGGAAGACAGTGGAGGGCTCATTGACAGGAGACTGGATGTCTGCATCAGCTAGCTGGAGAACCTCCACAGGCATCTTTTTGAGTCACATCCTTAACTCCCCTTGCTCCGCCATCTGAGCCAGGTTCCAGTGGTGAGGGAGCTCTGGATGGCAAATAAGCTCCCACTGGGTTGCTGCTGGTAGTGCCTATGCAACCCATCCTATTCCCCCATCCTGATGTCCTCATCCTTTTTGTATCTCTGCCCAACTGTCCAGTCCTCCCCATTACCATTGTCTTTCTTCTGTTTGTCTGATGCCTCTTTCTTCATTGTGCTCCCCTCTCTCATTGTGTCAGTACCTCCTCTATCAGCCTTGTCTGTCTTTTATGTTTGTGTGCCCCCTCTACCCACCCTCACCCTCTTACCTTCCCCTTACTTCCCTTACTACCTTCTCTTTATTGATATAAAATGGGCACCTGTCTCTCAAATAACATTTCCCCCTCCTTCACCACCTCCATCCTCCTCATCCCCTATGTTCTCACCTTTTCATCACTTTTCTATATTCTATATCCAACCTTCACTTTGGTCAAAAAACTTAAAGCACTCATGAATCATGGCCCTTTATAGCTTCCAAATCATGACCCTTTATAGCTCCCAAATTATGGCTCCTTCTTACCGTGACTTTGCTTGCTGGATCATGCAGAGCTTCATCAGAGGGCATGCACTACTAACGAACTCTGCTTGAGCTCCTGTTTCCTGTGACTACATCTTAGTTCTAAACACTCTTCCTGCACGTTATGCTGCTGCCATGAGTTGGATATTTAATGAGCTCACATCCTTGCTGTTTCTATTTGTATTCACTTCTAATGAGCATCAGGCCTTGTTGCCCACAACCGCAACAACCATCTTTCTGAATCTCTGGGAATATTTCATTCCACTGCCATTACCTTTCCTTTTCTGCCCCTCCCCTCTTCATTATGTTTAGCCTTAAACTCATGGATCATATCTCGACAAAAATAATGCAACATGGTGACTTCAGATCCAGTTAAGTCAGCCTACTTTACACTGTTAAATAGTGTAAGCCCTGCAGCTCCTTTGTAAAATTCATGCATATGTTCTGTACTATTTCAGATTTTATGTATGGGCTCCACTGTTGAACATATTATTCTAGCCTAGTCCGAACATGTGAGGTATGAATCACAATAATGGAACATCCAGATATAATAAATATGAGAACATGGCCTATGGTCTTGACATTTTTGCAAACCTGCTCTCTGTGGTTCATAAAGGTTAGATTGTGACTTACTCAAGTTCCCAAATCTTTAAATAAGGAATAGACTTTAATGGCCAGGATCAGCATAATCAGGTTCAGTGAAAGAGCAGGTAACACACTCACCTTTGATGCCAGGAAAATCAGACAGACATAAGTTCTAGTCTCACACAAACCACTTTGTCTGATGCTGCAGCACTGTCAGTGTAGCTCAGCGTGATAACTTTTCTGCACGCCACAAATAACATTATTCAGATAAGATGTAAAACTGAGGTCATGGCTCGGCTCCCTGACATAGTAGCAATGAAAACAAATGTGAAACTGATAATGAACAAATGTTTTTCCTAATCTTTTTTTTAATGCTCTACTGCATGCTATTCCAAGCATTAATCAGATGTTTAAAAATGGTTATGCACTTTATATAATGTATATTTTGCAGATATGTAAATATGCATATCATTTTCAGCTTCCAAACCAAGTAAATATATAAACATAGCACAGAAACAGCCATCTATCAAACTTTTAAGAGCGGTTTTCTATTCTCATATTCTCAAGTAGTTCTATTTTTTACCACAAACTCAAAAGTACAAATTATGTCACTAGTCAATTAGACATATTAAATAACTACTGTATAACTTGAGCTCCATGGGGTAAATGCTTAGTGTTCCAATTAATGTCACTCACTTGAAAAGGCAGAGCTGTCTCCTACCCCAGGATGGGTGAGCCAGCATCAGCCAACCACAGGCATCCTTCCCCAAAAGCTCCTACGGACACTTGAACCACTCTTTGGCCACATTACTGGTTAACTCTAGTGCTTGCTGTCTGTAGGCTATTTTGTCCCACCCTCCCTCCTTGTTGGTGTCTTGCTCTTATACTTGGTGGCTTTGCAGTTGCCCGCCCCTACTGTGACACACCTCCCAGTCTAGTGTCATTAGCTCATTCTGCCTAATACAGAGAGAACATTTGATAAGGCCTTCTGTTCTTCCTTTTTCCCTTTCAAAAAGTAAAACAAAACTTTTTTTTTTCTCTTTCGCCTGAACCTTCTTGTGTTCTGACTGTCCTTCTCAAACATTTTGGAAATATACAGTATACTTCAGAGCATTTGTTATAACTGTATTTGCAATAACTGATTTAAGTATTTTTTTTCTGGCTTTTTGATTATTTACTGCTTAGCGACTGCATTTTCACCTGTTTATACAGCTCTGCATTCTATTTAAACTGTTTTTGTGTTGATTACCTGTTTTGCACTTTTAAAAAGTTATTTGTTGCTTAATTTTACCTGTAGGCTAACAAACTCAAGTGTGCTAGCCGTTTAAAAGCATTTATAGCATTTACTGTCTGTTTTTCCTCTGTTTTCTGCAAAAAAGACAAAAACAAAAAAAAAAATCTTGTTTTCCCGCCTTACTGAACTAGAATAGTCCAGTCTTCAGAGTTTGCTGATCTCTGGGCTTTGTCTTGGTTCCTGTGCTATTCCATATCCTTATTTGGATAAAAGGAAGCTTCTTTGTTCACCAGTGGGAGTGGGGAGCACTGAGCAGCCTTTTTGTCCCTAGAGGAGTGGTACCAGCCAGAAACTTGTAGTCTATTGGCCATTTTGGGTCAATTCCTAGCTCTTTTCAACCCCCTGCTATAAAACCCACTTTAGTGCGCTTTTTCGCTTGTATTCAACTCAGCACAGCTCCTCGTGGTGTCCTGCAGAGTTCTACAAGCAGCAGAGAGCAAAAGAGTGACTTTTTCCTGATTTAAGTATTTTTTCTGGCTTTTTGATTATTCACTGTTTAGCGACTGCATTTTCACCTGTTTATACAGCTCTGCATTCTATTTAAACTGTTTTTGTGTTGATTACCTGTTTTGCACTTTTAAAAAGTTATTTGTTGCTTAATTTTACCTGTAGGCTAACACACTCAAGTACGCTAGCCGTTTAAAAGCATTTATAGCATTTACTGTCTGTTTTTCCTCTGTTTTCTGCAAAAAAGAAAAAAAAAACAAAACAAAAAAAAAATCTTTGTTTTCCCGCCTTACTGAACTAGAATAGTCCAGTCTTCAGAGTTTGCTGATCTCTGGGCTTTGTCTTGGTTCCTGTGCTATTCCATATCCTTATTTGGATAAAAGGAAGCGTCTTTGTTCACCAGTGGGAGTGGGGAGCACTGAGCAGCCTATTTGTCCCTAGAGGAGTGGTTCCAGCCAGAAACTTGTAGTCTATTGGCCATTTTGGGTCAATTCCTAGCTCTTTTCAGCCCCCTGTAATAAAGCCCAGTTTAGCTCGCTTTTTCGCTTGTATTCAACTCAGCACCGCTCCTCGTGGTGTACTGCAGAGTTCTACAAGCAGCAGAGAGCAAAAGAGTGACTTTTTCCTGATTTAAGTATTTTTTCTGGCTTTTTGATTATTTACTGCTTAGCGACTGCATTTTCGCCTGTTTATACAGCTCTGCATTCTATTTAAACTGTTTTTGTGTTGATTAACTGTTTTGCACTTTTAAAAAGTTATTTGTTGCTTAATTTTACCTGTAGGCTAACACACTCAAGTGCGCTAGCCGTTTAAAAGCATTTATAGCATTTACTGTCTGTTTTTCCTCTGTTTTCTGCAAAAAAAAAAAATAAATAATAATCTTGTTTTCCTGCCTTACTGAACTAGAATAGTCCAGTCTTCAGAGTTTGCTGATCTCTGGGCTTTAGCTTGGTTCCTGTGCTATTCCGTATCCTTATTTGGATAAAAGGAAGCTTCTTTGTTGACCAGTGGGAGTGGGGAGCACTGAGCAGCCTATTTGTCCCTAGAGCAGTGGTTCCACCCAGAAACTTGTAGTCTATTGGCCATTTTGGGTCAATTCCTAGCTCTTTTCAACCCCCTGCTATAAAGCCTGCTTTAGCGCGCTTTTGCGTGATTTAGCACGGAGTTGCCCATAGAGCACCATCGGGCAGCACCGGTTAAACAAGGTTAAACTATTTCTGGCTCCGTAAAGTCTGCTCTTCAATTTTTCCCTTAGAACTTCTCTACTTGCAATCTAAACAGTCTATTCTCTATCTCAAAAGCTCAGCACTTGCTCCTAAAGCATTTTTATATAGGTAAAGTACTTATATACTAAACAAAGTACCACATTAGCCTAGAATCCCCTTGAGTACCCATTTCCCTATAGGTCCCTTCTGACTCAGTTACACAGCAAACTTTTTCACTTTTTCTAGCATGTCAAGGGTCAGTTGCTAGCGTCCTCTCCTGTTCAGCTGGTGAATCTGGGCATCTTGAGGCAATGTTACAATTGCCTCATGTACACAGACAACCCACTCCTTCTCCCACAAAACACAAATACATGTGAGAGATGCAACTATATAGCCAAACTGGAGGCTGAGCTCTCTCAACTCAGGACTGGCAAGACCAGACAGGAGGAGAAGGAAACCACGCACACCACAAACCCAGTTTCACATAGAACTATCACAACTGCAAAACAAACACATAAACACACAAAGACATACTCGGAGGTACTGATCAAAAATCTACCAAAACTACAGAGGCCTCCAAAGCAGACACCCAAGCAACTGCCACCTCAAGACATAAGACATGCAACACATAGTTCTCAAAGTCAGTGTGCTAAACAGTCACAGCCCTTAAGGCCAAACACAATGCCAGACACACTTGTTATAGGTGACTCCATAGTCAGACACACTGATGTCCCACTCACCAGACTGAACAAGGAAAAGATCACAGTAAGCTGCCTGTCGGGCGCTAGAATCCTCCACATAACACAAGCACTCAGGTCACTCCACAGCAAGTACAAGTATGAGTCAGTCATTGTCCATGCCGGTGTGAACGACCTGAGACGTACCTCCCTGGACTACATGAAAATAGACATAGAGGAGCTCTCAGATTATGTAGCCCAGGCCGGTATGACCCTGGCCCTGAGCAGTATCCTACCCTCACCAAGAATGATGCCACAATACAGAGACAAAATGATCAACTTTAATAATTGGCTTAATTACTGGTGTCATTCTAAGGGGATCCAATGTCTGTCTGCCTGGGATGACATGCTTGACAAGCCACGCTGCTTCGCAAGGGATGGCTTGCACCTGTCACCCCTGGGCTTCCGGATATTGGCAAAGGCTCTTGCCACCCCTATAGTGCCCTTTTTAGGCAAGGCTCAAATGATAAACCTACTGCCCTAGAAAACAAAAATGGAAAAAAACTAAGGGTAATACTGCTCAATGCCAGAAGTCTAAACCTCAAGATGCACGCCCTCGAAGCCCTCCTCAGTATGGAGAACATCGATGTCTGTGTTGTGACTGAAACCTGGTTCAAGGCTCCTGAGAGCACCCCAGCACTATCAGGTTATACCTCATATCATGCGTTCCGGCCCCAAAATCCGGACCGAACCACAAAAGGAGGGGGAGTATCCATATTCATAAAGGATACCCACACCTCCAGGTTAGTGGCAACGCACAAAGCATCGGAGACCATCCAGGTGCAATTAACCATAGGTAAAACTGCCCTACAGTTTGTAGCATGCTACAGACCACCCTCTCAAACTCAGGAAATCCACACAGCCTTCCTGAAGACACTGGAGAGTATGAATGTCTCTCCAAACACCATCATATTGGGTGACTTCAACTACCCAAACATAGACTGGGAACATTACTCAAGCCCCAACACCCTAGCCCAAACGGAAGTATATCCCTCATTGGTGAGATCAGACCATAAATTAATCTCACTGGAGATCCACATCCCGCCCCCAACCCCAGCAAAAAAGACCACAGTGAAGAACTTCTCAAAAGCAAACTTCACACTTCTTAAGACTGTTAGGGGTTGGGAGGGTGGCCTAATGGTTAAAGTGTTTGCCTTACAAACACAAGGTGCAGGGTTTGAGTCTCACAAGGGATAACTGGCTAAGCTTAAAATGGCTCGTAAGAGCAGTTAGCTTAGTACTAATCTATGAATCTATGAATCTATGAATCTATGGAGTGGTATCCTTCAAGGCCCCCGAGCCAGTGGAAACCACAACCCACGCTGCTGAAACCCTTACAAATGCCTTCTACGAGCACCTCCAGGAATGTATGGATCAAGCAATCCCTAATAAAATCAAGACCCTTTCCACCAAAGGCAGGCGCCCGGTCTGGTGGACCCCAGCCATAAACAAACTCTACAACAAGAGGAGAAAGCTACTACATGACAGAGCAAAATCCCTAAAAGGGAAGGCATCTCTGATCAATACTAGCAAAAAACTACGATCACTCATAAAATCATCCAAGGCCAACTTTGAGAGAAAAATCGCTAAAGACACAAAAGACAATCATAAGGCCTTCTTTAGCTATGTTAGAAACCTAGGTGGAAACTCCCAGATATGCTCAGAATTAGTCCAAAATGATACAAAAATCACTGAACCCACAGACATTGCCAACATACTGGCAGACAGGTTCAGTGCAAATTTCTCCCCTCCCTCCCCCCCAAAAGGAGAAATATCTATCCCACCAGAGTCTAGCATCCCAAACATCTCAGATGCCCAGGTGAGAGCTGCTCTCTCTAAAGCAAAAAACACAGCATCAATGGGACCGGACGGTGTCCCTGGCTGTGTGCTACATGAACTCAATGAGGAACTAAACCCACACATAAGGCTGCTGTTTAATCTTAGCCTTACTACAGGATACGTACCCAAAGAATGGCATACGGCAACTGTGGTCCCACTCCACAAAGGCGGTGCTTCTACGGACCCTGGAAATTACCGCCCCATAAGCTTGACGAGCCTTGTCTGCAAAGCTATGGAGAGGATCATAATGGAACTCATAAATAAAGACATTGGGGACCTACAGACACTGGATCCTACCCAATTTGGCTTTGTCAAGGGCAGATCCTGCCTCTTGAACTTGGTCGACTTTTTCGAAACAGTCACTAAGGCCATTGATGAGGGTAAGGCAGTTCACACAGCCTACCTTGACCTAGCAAAAGTGTTTGACACAATACCCCACTTGGGCATCATAGAAAAGCCTCACCAGCTTAGATGTAAACCCATATGTCACAAGATGGGTTGCAAACTGGCTCAAGGACAGAACCCACAGGGTTAGAGTTGCTGGTGCCATGTCAGACTCTAAGCCGGTCACGAGCGGTGTCCCACAGGGCTCAGTCCTGGGCCCCCTCTTGTTCGGCATTTATTTTTCTGAAGTGCAGGCAAACATAGGGGGATTGTGGCTGACAAAATTTGCAGATGACTGCAAACTGGGCACCATAATTGACACTCCATCAGACACAGACATCCTCCAGAGAGGTCTCATAGAAATAGATAACTGGTGCCAGAGCCATGGCCTTAAGCTAAATGCCATAAAATGTATAGTCATACCCTTTGGGAAAAACAAGGTAACCCATAATTACCACATAGGTGGTAATTCATTAAACACGGAAGACGTTATCAAGGACCTGGGGACCCAAGTTGACAGTAACCTCTCTTTTGACACTCACATTGCCAAAGTGGTTAGGAAGACCTTCTACATTGCCCACCTGATCATGAAGGGATTCACATCCAGATCAGGAGAGGTCATTGTACCCCTGTACTCTTCACTTATCAGACCAATAATTGAGTACAACGCCCCATTCGGAATGTACCTTACCCGACACCTACAGCAGTTGGAAAGACCCCAAAAGTTCCTCACCAAAAGGATAAAGGGGCTCAAACATATGTCATACACTGCCCGACTGAAGAAACTCCAGCTCTATTCAGTCACATACCGTCTGCTCAGAGGTGATCTGTGCCTGACATACAAGGCCATGTCCAACCCGGAATTAATGGACATGCTCCACCTCAAAAAATCCAAATCCACCAGAGCCATGAGAGCAAGAGACTTAAACCTCAACACGGATATTAATAGGACGTGCTGGAGGGACAGATTCATCACCCAGAGACTCCCTACACTATGGAACAGAATCCCAGTCCATGTGAGACAGAGCCCCTCACTGACTCTGTTCAAGAGAAATCTTGATGAGTGGATGGGAGATCGTAGGTTTACCCCGGGAATCATCTCTGTGTCACTGCTGGACAGAGGCACAGCAAACTAATGGGTGTAGTATTCTCATCCTAAGGGGTGGTGAAAGCCACACACACTCTGGCTAGGCTTATAAATGCCCTAGGGCAGATAGCCCAGTATGAACCTATGAACCTATGAACTCTTACACCCTAAGTATGCGCTCAGTGGTGAGAGACCTGGGCACACAGTTTGACAGCAACCTTACCTTTGATCACCATGTCTCCACAAGTGGTAAGAAGATAATTCTATATTCCTAATCTTATAAGTAAGGGCATTGCCTCCAGAAAAAAGAAGTTATAATCTCCCTGTACTCTTCCCTTATTAGGCCAATAATTGAGTACAGTGTCCCTTTTGGTATGTACATTTCCAAGCACCTGCTGCAATTGGAGAGACCACAAAGGTTCCTCACAAGAAAACATCAAGATTTTCAGCATCAGTCCTATGAGGACCATCTGAAATCACTCTCACTTTATTCAGTTTCATACAGACTGCTCAGATGTGATCTCTACATTGCATGTAAGGTGATCTTTGACCCTGCTTTATTGGAAATGCTGCATATCTGTAAGTCAAATGGTACATGGGTTACTCACTCTAATAGCCTTAACCTGGTATGTGACATTAATAGAACCTGCTGGAGGGACAGATTTGTCTCCCAGAGGTTACCATAACTTTGGAACAGACTCCCTCTTTATGTCAAGCAGAGCACCTCAATGGCCCTCCTCAAACACAATCTGGGCAATTGGATGGGTAACCATAAATTCACCCCAGGGGTTCCACCTATGTCCCTCTTGGACACGGGTGATGGGTGCTGATAATGGAAATAAGGGTAAAACTTGACTAGGCTTATAAGGGCCCTTGGGTCATTAGCCTAGTAACCTGCTATGATCCTATAATCCTAACTGTTACCGTATGTGATTCATTGATGCACTTCATAGCTGTTTGTGCTTTCTACAATTGTCAGATTTGTATAAATGTTGTCATAGAAGCTTTGTTCTCAAGCCCATACCTCTCAACTGTCCAGATTTGTGCAGAACGTCCAGATTTTTGCCTCATATTTTAGTCTGTCCCTTGTAAAATTTTGGTTTTCTGGCAAATTATTGGCAAATTGCTGAGGACTGAAGTCAGGAAATATTGACAGACATTTGAATTTCAAACATCAAACCCTTTAGAAAATTCATGCTAATGCAAAACATGCTATTCTATCAACTTTCTAAGTTTATAAGAGCAATATTTAAAAATTGTCCCTATTTTTGAGCCTATGTCCTCCCATTATTTATGGCTTTGTCCAGATTTCTTGCTCTAAGAGATTGAGTGGTCTGCTCAGGCCGCCAATGAAAATGGGCACCACCCAGCCGGACAATCTGATAAAAAAAAACATAATTTAAGTAATTAAAATATCCATCAGTATATGTTAAAAAAGTGTAGTCTCTTTATTAATTAAAAGCATAACTACATTACAAATTATAAAAGTAGAAAAACACAAGAACATCACATAGCTTGAAAAAAAGCAAGGAAGCATACTTCCAAATGCATATGCATTTGCATTACTTACATAATGTAGCAAAGTAAAGTCTTAGAAAACAGGAAAATATGAGCAAGTACCCTTCTCTTGAAACATATAACCAATACTTCACACTCTTCATAGTCTCATCTGTGGAATGTCTTGAATGTACTGGCCACATTGACCTAAGACAGTACGCACACCACTTCAAGTTTCCCCTGAAAATAGGCAATGCTTGTTGAGACCGACCCCAGTCAAGGCACTGCTCTTTCAGTGAACAATGTATTAAGTATATCCTTTGTATTGTTAAAATCTGCTCACCAAACTGTTCTAGCCCTACTTATTTTTATATGGCACTAAGATGAAAGCTTCCCATGTGTGCCCTTGTACAGCATTATCCCAACAACTATTTGCCAGGAATGTGGAATTTTTGCCTTCTTCAGGTAAAGAATATACATCAAGCAAAGATTATATAGCTGCTTTCTGGTTTAGTATGGTAAGGAATACAAATCCAGTCCTGTGGTGTAGACAGATAAAGCCCTGACTATAACCAGGATGACTCCGTGTTCATTTTGAGGCAATAGATAGACTGGGAAGGGGAGCATGGCAGTGAGGAGCCTCTTTTGACTTACCCATCACTGGGATGAGGCAGCTTGGCTTGCTGCAATACTAACACATAACCATATGTTGGTATATCACCTGTAGCAATGGGAATAACAAGTTTACACTACTGACGAGCTTCTCAGGCAGTGGGTTGGTATGTGTGAAAGCATGCATGCACCCTCTAACAACAGCAGCAACAGCAGCATATAAGGGAACTCACAGGGTGCCACTGTATAAGGGAGTTAAGGAAAGTCCACAAGATCTACAAAATATGGCTCATTATTTAACACCCAACTTTTATCCCCTATGGGGAATGAACGGGCTGGCTGGGCCCAATAGATGAAAAAATAGTGGGTGAAAGAGTTGTTGCCCTACCTCATATAGTCTGGCTGCCATCTTTGGAGAAATGAATCAGCCAAAAGAGTACAGTTAGGAGAATCACTGGATTAAAAAAAAGATTACTCAACCTGATGTCACTAAAACACCAGGTCCACCCAGTGATGAAGTACCTTGCAGCTTATTTCAGCTCTCTCTGAAGTCCCTAATTATTTATCTTTGAGGACACCTCTTGGAGCCCTCTTTCTGAATATTTGCATGAATTTCAGACATAGTATTCTAGCTCATTGAAAACTCTCATCAGGTTGTAACAGCATTCTTCTGAATCCTTGTGCCGTTCTTTCATTAGGATGTGATGGCCAACAGATGTATGGTCTCACAGTCTACACCACTGGTACTAATATGTGGGGAACAAGGGCTACAGTCTTTCAGTCTTCTAAGCTCCCCCAGCAAAAATACTGGTAAACAGCAACAAACAATCTAAAATGCAAATATATATGAATGCAGATCAGTGTAAATAACTGACTAAGAGAAGTTTGTCCTTTAGAATATATGGAAAATATGTACTGTTGTCTTGGATATGAGCCAACACTTAACACACCCAAATAGTCTCACCACCGAACCACCACAGAGCAGAGTTATGGACACTGGCTTCCTGTGCCGTTTCCCCACTTCTCTCTAAATTCAATGCCTTATAGGGATAGATAATATAACTAAACAAGTGCATTTACATATACGTGCAATCATTTCCAGTATATCAAGCCTGAGAAACATTAATTAACCTTTCACTCTTAAGAAACAAGCCAAATAAAATATAAGAACTAGTGGTAACTTACAACTGAGCAATCTGGCTCAGGGACAGATGCCAATAGCCATTCACCACACAGCAGTAAATACCCTTTTATCAATAAATAAATAAATGACCATCCACATAATTTTAAAATGAAGTAAATCCAGTTACATAGTTTGAAAAATTAAATATAGCAACAAGGTACAGTTTTGTGCAAATGAAATATTAAATAATGAGTTTTGACAGACCAATATCATGTAAAAAATATTAATTGTCCAGTAAATATTTCCTAACTATAATTCAGCTAAAAGAAATGAAATGCTGCACCTTGTCTACCACTATATAAGAACTGGCAAATACAACAGGTAAAGCACAAACAAAAAACAATCAAACAAAAGCAAACTAACAGACTTGGAGAAACAGTCATCAGGCAGACAGAAGCAAGCCCTAACTAACCAAATGGAAATGGCTATAAGCTATTCCTGCAACCTGACTTGTCACTCAAAACTCAACTGAACCAATAGCCCTTTTGGAAAATGTATTGACGCAATGCAAAAAATAAGAAGGAAATATGGCTAGCAATAATAATTTGGTAAGGTACATGTGTGTGCGTTTGTGTGTGTGCATGTATACTTACCACCCACCTACAGAAATAAGTCACAGTTTTACCTTTTAAATGGTGATTTAGTTTAGCTGTTCTCTCCCCCACAAAAATACAGTTTAGCCATTTACATTTTACTTTTGGTTTTAAGCTACAGCTTGGCAATAACCAATTATTTATCTCACAGCATTAGTCAGATATCTTCCCCACAAAGCTTTATATTTCATGTCTGCTATATTTCACAGAAAAGAATGCAGTTATACCCTTATATGGTATTATATATTTCCAAGATTGGTTTCATTCTTAATGAAATTATTTAGAGGTTCATATACAGTTCTCATACATGGATCAAGTCTAACAAATTATTTAAAGAGAAATATATGTCATAAACCTACTTTTGTGAGGGGAAATATGATTTTAAACCCATCTGTATTTTTCTGCTGTGCCTTTTGTATTTTTTTAAGTAATGTGAGATGTATTTCCTCATCTTTGACTCCAAGTCAGCATGCATTGCCATGATCTTTTGTTCCTATTTGGCTTACTGGAAGCCGAAGAAAACATTTCATAATAACAGAGTTTACTATTTTTAGTTTAAAAGTATTCATGGAATCTCCTTAAGGTTATCTCTCACTATCCAGACTCATAAATTTACATTTTAAGCGTGCCATACTCTCGCAGAGAACTGTGACAGTAATATTTTGAAAAGAAGGGAAATAATTTGGAAAACTGTTTGCAGCAAAGAAGTGATATAGTTTAAGAGAAAAACTATTACCTATTACTTGAATATTGAGCATGGAAAGGGAACACAGGAAATATGATAAAACTGAGATTTATACCCCCTGAATTTAAAAATCTTTCATTAAGAAAATGAAAAAGGGTTGGATTCATTATTCAGAGCTATTGTATGACTATATATCTAGCCAAAAAAAAAAAAAAAAAGATATTACACAGAAGTGGAATTTCAGAACTCTCCCTACAGTAAGTAAATTGCATATCTTTTTCTAGAAAATATATCTGTTGGAATCATTAATTGTCCAGTTGTTTGTAAAGCCTCAGTTTATATGCTAACATTGTTCATTATCTAGCTGAATATGGAAAGTGAAAACAAAGCCTGTTTAAGAGAAATGCACTTCATTCAATAAAAATAATTGAAAAGGCAAGTACAAATCTGCCAAAAGCACACTGTACTTCTTAACTATAATAACATCCTCTAAGGATGCATGACTTTGTGATAAGACTGAACCTGTTCACTGAATAAGGTGTTAAGTGTGCTTCAATTTTATGAACAGAAATCAAATGGCAGGGCTACAAAGGATAACAAAAAACTATTTGTTTATATCAGCATCTTTAAGGTGGCTCTTCTGTTTTGGGGTATATTCTTAGTACAAGGACAGAGTGAAGCAGAGGACAGATGAGACATTAAACTGATGTCCAATTTGCTTGAGTTGGTGGTAGCTCAGGTGGATGTAAAAGATCCCATGACATCTACTCTGCAAACAAAATGATGCAAAGAAAAACAGATGTTTCAACCAAAATTAAACAAAACATCAAATCCTTGTGGTTCCTAGTAGCGCTGAACCGGCATAGACTGTCACACTGTAGACCCCAAAAGATCTGAGTGAGAAGTTTTGTCACATTCTTACCAATAACACTTTTTCTCCAGCTCAAGATGAGCTGCTACATAAAGACACTGGTGTTAGCAAGAAGGAAAGTGATAAGCAAACATAATTTTTATCTCTACCACCAAAGAAAATGGCAGTTTGTTATAGTGGCTTAAATTCCTGGATATCTTATACACAGCTCCAAAATGTTAGAAGGATGAGCCTTTGAGAAGTCCTAGAAAATGATGATCTACTTAAATTCTGTTTAGTTACTAGATGCTTTTTGATATGGAAATTGAGAAGATATTCCCAGGAAGAGCTTTCTATGTAGCCTGGAGGTCAAAAAGAGTTACTGGTGTTATCAGTTACAATACATGACATAGTAGAGACTTGCATTAAATATTGTATGTAGTCATGAAAATAAGAGAGGTTCTGGTACAATGCTCAAATGTTACCTTTTATGTTAGCTTGTTCGGTCCTACAAGAACACAGGGGAAATATTTATGGATTTTAGACTCTGGTTGTGTTTTTATGGGGGGCATTGTTATTACTGGCTAGGCTAAGCATCACACATCATGACAAAATGTAGATTTTCAACAATATAGATGATACTAGGAAATTTGTTATTAAGGCTGCTGAGATCTTTTGTCACTAAAAGAGATACACATTTTTTCACAGTTTTACCCATTTACAAGAAAATATGGTATACATGTCCAAAACCACAAGCATTGCATAGGCAGTTGAATGCTGAACATATTTTGTGCTTGCACTACCCCACTTTCATGCTTTGTTTGTAAATAAATATACAGTCAGCTCTGCTGCCATGGAGAGTAAAGCCCTGACTACAGCACAGGTGACTCCAGATTTATTAGCAGCTTAGGCCCTTGACAAAGCTGAAAGGAGAGGATGGATATGCTGGTCCTGAAAAGGGGGGTGGGGTGATTCTGGGATGTTCACTGTCACAATACCTTGGACGAGGGACAACATTGTAAGAAGAAGTCCCTGGGGTGGGAGCTGAGCCACTAAGCTGTTTTGGAGGTAACTATCATCACAAGTCCACAGAAGCATATAGTGGCATTAGGAAGGGCATTTTGGCCCCCAAGTGATACAAGTCAACTGTACCCCTCACAGGGGAATACTTAGGCCTGGTAAACATACATCTTTATTGCAAGAATGCTGGCCAGAACACAAACTACCACTGAAGCTACCTGTATTATAGCCCTCCCCCCCAGCAAGCTCCCACTCTCACCTGAAAATATATATGTATATTTGTACATATTGTTTATCAGATTTTCTATGCTTACGGCTGAAGTAGGGGGAGTGCCTTCTGTGTGGAGTCTGCATGTCCTCCCCACGGTTGGGTGGGCGTTCGAAAGACATGCGTAAATGGGCATGCCTTCGTTGAAGGTTGGACATCGAGCTGGCACCTCTGCGTTTGTGAACATCTACTGCCAATCATTAGCGGACCGGAGTTCCGCTGTGGCGACCCCTAACTGGGAAAAGCCGAAAGACAAACAAGAACAACTCATAAACGTAAACCTCTGTTATTTGTATACTGTACATTGTTTTGTTAAACTATGAAGTGACCCTGGCTGAGTCTGTAATTGGTTATTGTTTGATCACTGTTCTACCCCAGGAAACAAATTTAAAGAAAAAAATACACAAAACTGAGGGGAAAGCGCATGGCTGATAGAAGAAGGAATGACTGATATTTCTCACAGTGAGAAAAAGCACATGAAAAAAGTGTGTTCAATGTGAAAAGAATACTCATGTCACTTTTTCATTACTAATAAAACAGATGAAATATATAATATAAACACAACTCATCTTACAGAGATTTGTACACTGAGCTGCTTATACAGTAGTCTGTTATCTTGTTCTTGTTCTGAAGTTATTCTTCAATAAATATAAAAATATTTTAAATTTCATTATCAAACTGTCTGCACACAGAAAAGCATATATCACATTAATAAAAATATATTTTATAGATTGTTTTTCTGTTGAATAAATATAGTATTTTCAATGCAAAAATATCCACAGAATTATCTGAATTTGAGTATGATGAGTAATACTGATTTAAATGCGAATACTTAAATAAGTTTTTAGAAAATGGTAATAAAATAGATGTGATAAATTAATGATGATCCCACCAGAGTATCTGAGTGGTTAGCTCAGGTATGTGTTTGTGTCATATCCTTTGATCGAGTCTAAGATTAGGATGGTTAAATTAATAAAATACACATTTACACATATGCACATAGACTTTTTGCTTTATTCCATCAGTGTCAGAGTAACAGGTACAGAAGATTTCAGCACAGACAATATAGTAGGACTAAAACTCATCTTACGTACAAGGAAATTCTGTACCTTATTTGTCATTCATTTATAAATGCCAGAGGGATAATACAAACCTCCAAATATGATGTAAAAACTAGCACCAGTAAGTAAGCACACCCTGATACCCACATTCAGTGCTTGAAATTAAAAGTGAAGCTTGCTTGATAAACTCTTCCTAATTCACAGGGGAAGAGAGGTTAAACTTTAATCACAACCCTTGTCAGGATAAGACTAATCAATCTTGGGAGTTATATCCCACCTGGTATGGTCCAGGGGAGCTCAGTACTCATAATGTGGGAAGTCATTTCATAGTGCTAGCATGTTAATTCTGAATTCATATACTTGCCTCCTATAGTCAGATTCAAGAGATCAGTCTTCCAGTCTTTTTCAGCAATTTATCAGTCATTTTTTCATTCAGGAATTTCCTCTGGACAAATTCTCAAGTTTCCCTTCTGCATTTCAAAAATAGTACATGTGTACCATACTGAGTCCAGCTGCACCTGTTGATACCGTTTTGCAGTACTGGAATGAAAATAGAAGTTCCTAAGACATAAGTCACTGTTGATGTGACACCCCGACCTTGTGTACAAAAATTAGAAAAAGGGAGTTGATGCAGTTGGAGAAAGAGAAATCAACATATTAAGTGTAAGACAGGATGGAAACATAATTTAATAGCTTGGAAAATGGGAATACATTATAGTCATCAAAGATCACACATAATTATTTTTGACAGAAATAATAAGTCTGCACTGCTCTTCTTTGTTAATATGTTTATAAGATTAGAAGTAACAATGGTGAAACAGTATCTTCATACTTAAATTAGGTTTAAGAAACAACTACTGAAGGTTTATTCCACAAACCGTCATGTTAAAAAAGTTTCTCTCATTCAATAGAAATGTATGGAATTTTATATGTAAGAGTCAAGTCTTTTAATCTGACTTCCTGTTATCAGACGTTAGGGTCATGAAATCTAAACAGTGCAGGTTTATTTACATTTTTCACTTTCTACAGTCTGATTGTAATGTTTTAAACTTCTGAAATTTATAATTTTAGCTCAAGTGTCATAAAGAAAATTACTTCCTCCAATAGCACTTCCTGTTCTTCTGGTTAAGAAATAATTAATCTGCTGTCAGAATGCCTTGTTTTATGAGTCTCGGGGGGGAAAAAGAAAAACATATTGGCACGTGAAAGAGTTTTATATATTTTCTCATGGTTCTTTTGTTTGAGCACTGACAAGTTCCGCAATGATGAAACTAATTATAAAAATAATACTGACTCACAGATGTATGGGAAAAAGCCCGGTGTTGTATTTACAACCAAGGTTGCTCTTCCATACACCTTCTGTGACTTATGAAAGAAGGTGCGAGTTTTTGAAAAACATGGCTCATTTTATACTTTTCTTACATTTATTTATTTGAGTTTGTTTACTATTGTAGAGGATTGGTCACAAGAGACCAATTTCATTTGCAGCCTCTGAAAGCATTCAAGTTCAAGAATTAGAGAAAAAAATAACAAGTGGTGCAGTTCAGTACAATTACTGAGATTTTACAAGTATTTATATATGCTTATGAGAAATACAGTCATTGAGTTACAGCACACATATAAACAATTTTCACAGAGGGTCACAGGGTTTATCAAATATTCACTGAATTGTTACATACACTTGCACATACATCATATAAAAAATTGCACATCAGTGCTATTTCTCTTGTGAGCGTACTCCAACTATCAACTCATTCATGTATTGAAGGCAATAGATTGTGAGCTCTGTGAGATTCCTCCTTTTTATCAGCTCCTTGACATGTCGACCACCTCCATACTGTTACTTTTAGCATGGAGATGCTTTAGCATACTGCTTTGTCACAGCGCATTCCTGTCAGCTGACCTTCCAATGTCCCAACAGCATCAACAGCCCCCACACAACCCATTCGTCCACAGAAGGTGCAAGAAGCAGTGGCAGCAAGGAGTGGTGGCATACCGTAGGAATGTAGTTACACTGTCCTTATCTACACCTGCACCCCCCACTTGAATGCTCAATGTGTGATGTAATCTGTGCAGGAAGTGCACAAGTACATCTCTATAGTCTACCACTGTAAAGGATGTGTGCCTTACAGATCCGCAGTCAAAATTCCTTGGATTAGCTAAAACTGCAGGTTGCAATATCCTTGTTGTCACCTGATGTTATGCAAGGCTGTGCAAAAATTCCAACATTCTCCAGGCATGACTCAGGCTACTCTAATCTCCCACTCGTACCTCTCAACTGTCCAGTTCCGCAGAATGCCCAGATTTTTTCCTCATATTTTTTTGGTCTGTTCCTCATAAAATTTGTGGTCTTCTGACAAATCATCAAGGATTTAAGTAACTAAATAATTACATACATTTGAGTTTCAGACATGATATCCATTAGAAAATATATACTATATACAAATGCAAAACCTGTTATTCTAGCAACCTTAAAAGTTTATAAGAACAATATTTAAACTTTCTCCCTGATTTTGAGCCATTGTCCCCATTATTGTTTGCTTTGTCCAGATGTTTTTGCACTTAGTGGTTGAAAGTTATATTCCCAGTCTCTCACTGGTCCTGCTGTACCCAGGCTACTAATCAAAACAGAGTAGCCGCCATCTTAGCAGTTAACCTTCCTCTGGTCAGTGGGTTGGTAAGCCAAAAAACACATTTAGTGGCTTAAACCCCCTCAAACTTTACCACTTACAATTCTTAGCAATCTATAACTTAGGCATAGTCCTGATTATGTGTTAACATTTCCTGTTTTTTTAATAAACTTTTTTGTTGTTTTTATCTGAATGACTAAAAACTGTTCTTCTTCTTCTTCTTTCAGCTTTTCCCGGTTAGGGGTCGCCACAGTGGATCACCTGTCTGCTCATGATTGACAGTGGAGTTTTACAGTGTCGAGCTGCCAGCCCAGCGCCAAACCTTCCACAGAAGGCACACACACACATGCACTCACACCTAGGGCCAATTTAGAGTGTCCAATCCACCTGCAGCATGTCTTTGGGATGTGTGAGGGAACCTGAGCACCCGGAGGAAACCCACGCGACCACAGGGAGGACATGCAGACTCCACACAGAAGGCACCCCAGCCGAGGATTGAACCGGAGAACCTCTTGCTGTGAGGTGACAATACTAACCACTGCACCACCGTGGCCGCCCTGAATGACTAAAAACTGTAACCACCAAAAACCACCAAAATATTGTTAGAAACTGTACTTATAAGTATGTTCTTCTGTAGAAAAGCATCCAGCTAAAATGAACTATACCTGACAAATGGTAGGGTGAACCAAACATACTTGCAAAATATGTATCACTGAGTTGCTATCCTTGTTATTGGTTAACTTCCTATTTGAACTTAAAGAGTGACTATTAATAATCCACCCTTCTGGACATGGGTGTACTAAACTCCAGCAGTTTTATTCATTTCCCTTTTTTTGTCATTCTTTTAGTAGTAAACACAGGTAATCCAGAAAGCTCAAGTCAGGTATGGTATGTCAGCTGTGACCTAGAGGGTGATAGGACTAACAAGAAATAGAGTACAAAGGATTAATCCAGATAAAATCACTTTATCTAGCAGATCTATAAGACTGTCTCTCTGATGTCTTTCTCTCTCTTCCTCTGACACGCTCCCTGTGAGAGGAATAAAGACGCCTTGTTGAAGTTTCAAGTAATTAATTCAAAAGGTAGATGGACGAGTGTTCTTACTCTAATACATTACATTCAACAGGTCAGTTATTTAAAGGCATTTACAGACAATGGTGGGAGGGTCCCCAGGAGATGATTTGTGGAAATTCTGGGAGATGGAAAAACAAGACCTTGGAGGGTTTACTATCTGTGGAATCTCATTCTTAGTTAAAAGTTTTTTATTTTTATTGTTAACAAAAAAATTACACACCATGAGCTACCACTATAGAACTATATTTAAGAAAACACTTTTTTCTTGAGATTCATCAGGTCCATCTAATAAGAGAGCTATGTAGAGTTTTTACAGTTTGATCACTGAAAATGCCTGCTTTTATGATGCTATCACCAGACTTTATTAGCCTGTTTTTGTATAACATGTAATATGAGAGGCTATGCCTGCCTTTGTGTGGCTCATATTTCTTGAATTAAATTATAAAAGCTTTATTACATACCTTTTTCATAGCTGAAAAGAAAGAAGAGCATGAGGAGTACTGGTGGGAAACAAAGCAACAATAAAACATAGCAAAATAATTTAACCGACCAAGATAGCTGCTGCAGCACTTTAATCAATCAAAAATAAAACAACCAGTAAGCACTTTCACAAACTTAATCAGTTCATCAGACCATATAAAAAACATTCAGAGATAAATAATTTAAAGAGCCAGCTAGGAGACGTCACATCATTGACGTAATATCTAATAGCTGGTCTTAAAGATACATGGTCATTAAGACCAGGATATTTATCAGCTTCCAATTCAATAATCCATTTCAATTTGTATTGCTGAGTCTTGTTCTTAATATCACCACCCCTTATATTTAAACTGACAATCTCAAGCACTAAAAATTCAAAGCCATTGTTACTGTCAGTATTTTTTTGTTTGGCAAGGACATTATTATCTTCCAATTTATCAATATCCCTTATGCGTTCTAAAATCCTCTCATTCAATGTCCTGTTGGTTTTACCAACATAGAACACACCACATGCCAAGCAACTTGCTGGAGAGACACCTCCATTCCATAGGCATAAAAAGCCTATACAAATACTTTTCCTCCTCCTTGTGCACATCCATGAGCTCTGTGAAAATGAACAGTCACTTGTTACTTGTTTCCACTGTAAACTAGTTCTCTGGATGCATGTATTTTTCAAAACATGGGAGTAATCTAGTGTGGCTCAAATCGACTACCTCTCATGCATATAAAATGGTTGTCTTCATCAGGAAGAAGAATGGGAAATGGTCACATTACTCATTTATATAAGTCTCTTACAAGCAGGCACTATAAACCTTTCTGCCAAACAGGAGAAGATAAGTCTTTCATAATGTATTTCAGGAAATATGAGTCCTGTAAAAGTGGGTGCAGCCCAGGGTTGCCAGACGTCCCTATTTCAGCGGGATTATCCCGAGATCAACACAGAAATCCCGGGTCCTGTTTAAGCTTTAAAAATCCCGATGGCGAATTTGGCGATGAAGTGTGTGTGACTTCCTGTATGTTGCCTGGCTGTGCGCTTGTCTTGTACGTATATACGTACCCTTTTTTCATCATCCTGTGCGTGGGTGGGCATGATAAGGCTACATGATGTTCCGTTCTGCTCTGCTGTGTCATGCGATTGCGAATGATCGATGCTAGCTACTACGACTCTACGAGCGAGCTACACTCACAGTGAGTTGAGTTTTGAGTTGATAACCTTACATATTGTATTTGTAGTATTGTGCAATGTTATTCAATGGAGAGACACTATTTATTTAATTATTTGTGTGTGTTAAACATTAAACTGCTCGGGAGCACAGATCCTAATGCCCAAATTACAATTCTCATGTTCAGGCAGCTCAGGCTTTTATTCAGCCCAAACTGGCCCAAAGTCAAAGACAACAGTATTAGAGGCTGAACATGCAGCCAGCCAGAGAAATAATAACTGTTATTGATTGATATGTGATGTGATTGAATAATGTGACAGACAGAGGCAAGCAGAAGGTTTAATAATTTAAGTATATATATATATTATATCTTAATAGGCTAACTAATTAATAACTTAAGCCAGCGTTATATAAAAAAAGCTGATAATATCCTAATGCATAAGTTAGAAATACAAACGCACACAGTAAGATTTTTCTTTCTACCCATGATCCGAGAAACTTACAGACTGTCTAGTTATGAAATAATGATTGCTTATCCACTGAACCAGCAAAAAAAAAAAAAAAAAAGTAAAGAACTGTGACAACATTGAGCTCAAAAGCTCAATACTCTTGTTTAAATATGTTAACCTTAATAAGCCACTATGCCATAAAGCAGGTCAACTGCTCTCAGAACCAATTTGCACATGAAACATTACACATTGTGACATGATACAATTCTTATTTAAAGGGCTTCTTAGACTTTTGGGTTGTTTCTTAGACTGTCACTGGAGAAAGGAAAGGAATAGCAGACATAGATAGGGATAGTTAAAGCATTTGAAGGATGGAGTACCTTGAAAGTACAGGAAAGGATGAAATATGGAGGGTGTTACAAAGTTGTTGCTGTGCTGTAGTTACTTGTATAGGTCAAATTTAGGTGGATGTAAGTGTTAATTGTTTGATTTATGCTATATGATTCCACTCTTAAATTATTTACATTATGCTTTAACTAAGAATCGTTTATCTCCGTAACTCCGTTAGATTCACTATCTATTTTTATGTTCTTCTGTGGAACATTATGTATTTTATTTATTTAATTTTGATTAAGTATTGAAATGTATTTTTACTTCTGTGTATGTTAAATTTATAGTGTGCTGTTTGCTTATTGGTTTGGGTCATTACCTAAAAGGGTCATCATACCAACTCAAATTCCTAACCAGACTGGCAAACATAAGTTCATAGGTAGGGGATATGGTTTTCTTTAGGTGGAGTATGTATGTCCATCAATTCTGGGTTGGACTTGGACATGGCCTTGTATGTCAGGCAGACAGAGATCACCTCTGAATAGGCAGTATGCAAGTTGCAACCGAGTACAGCTGGAGTTTCTTCAGTCAAGTTCCATAGGGCATCTGCTTGAGGCCAGTGATCCTCTTGGTGAGGTACTTCTGTGGTCTTTGCAGTTGTAGGTGTCTTGTTGTAACTAAGGTACATGATCATCCCAAATGGGGCATTGTACTCTATGATGGGTGATGGGTCTGATGATGAGTGATGCGTAGAGGGGCCCTTTGCCCAATGACCTCTTTCGATCTGGATAAAAACCCTTTTGTGATTAGGTGGGCGGCTGGCCGTGGGCCACATAGAAGGATTTTATAACCATTATCAAAGGAGAGGTTACTATCTACTTGGGTCCCCAGATCCCTTATTATGTTTTCCGTATTTAGGGGGCTACCATCTATGTGGTAGTTTGTGGGTACTTTGTTTTTTCCAAAGGGGATGACTATGCATTTTTTGGCATTTAGCTTGAGGCCATGGTTTTGACACCAGGTGTCTGTCTCAGTGAGACCCTTTTGGAGGATGTCTGTGTCAGCCGGAGAGCCAATTATAGCCCCTAGTTTGCAGTCGTCTGCAAACTTGGTCAGCCATAATCCTCCTGTGTTTGCCTGTACCTCTGAGAAGTATATGCTGAACAGGAGGGGTCCTAAGACTGAGCTCTGGGGAATGCCACTTGTAACCGCTTTAGAGTCAGACCTAGCTCCAGGGGGTTTATGTTCAGGCTGGTGAGCTTGTCTATAAAATACCTGAGTGGGGAATGGTGTCAAAAGCCTTTGTAAGCTCTAGGTAGGCTGTGTGGACCACCCTTCCCTCATCTATAGCCTTGGTAACTGTCTCAAAGAAGTCCACCAGGTTTAGGAGGCATGATCTGCCTTTAACAAAGCCAAACTGGGTAGGGTCCTGTGTTTGGAGGTTCCCAATGTCTCTGTTAATGAGATCCATGATGATGCACTCCATAGCTTTGCATACCAAGCTAGTCAGGCTTATAGGGCGATAGTTCCCGGGGTCTGTTGTGTGAGTGACTCCGCCTTTTGTGGAGCGGAATAACCATTGCTGTGCACCACTCTGTGGGCATGTAGCCTGTGGAGAGGCTGAGTTTAAACAGTGTGTTTAGGTGAGAGGTTGGTTCATCTTTGAGCTCGTGTAGGAGGGGACGCAGCCTGGGACACCATCCGGTCCCATTGATGCTGTGTTTTTGGCTTTGGAGAGGGCTGTTTTAACCTGAGTGTCTGTGATTTCAGGGGCACTGCATTCTTCTGGTATAGTTATGGGCCCTTTTGGGGGGTGAGAGGGGGGTGAAGTTTGCACTGAACCTGTATGCCAAGATGTTGGCTATATCGGTCAGTTCAGTGTATTTCTCGGCACCAACTCTGAGAAAATCTGAGAATTGCCACTTAGATTCTTGACATAACTAAAGAATGCCTTGTGGTTATCTTTGGAGTCCATGGCAATTTTCCTTTTGAAGCTAGCCTTGGATGATTTTACAAGAGAATAAAGTTTCTTGCTGATACTGATCAGGGATGTCTTCCCCATTTAAGTGTATTTAATGTTATCACAAGACGTTTAAGGCTACTGAGTCTTACTCTTGCACCATTATGCCATGTCAGTTCCCCACCGTAGATTGTTGTAAGTTGTGTAACCCCCTTTTCGAGGAGGGTTGTCTTGTGCCAGTCATGCCTAGGTTGAATTTATGAATACTCATTCAATTATCCAGGTCCCATTTGAAAGAAGGTGGTGTGTTACACTGCTTTATCTGAAGAACGAGTCTATTCCAGAGGTTTTGAAAATTCTGAGTAACTAATTTGTCTCTCCACCTTGTGTTACTGCTCTGTTAAAGCTGGTTTCGATCTGATGTTTTGATATTTTTGGGATTGTTTGATTTGTGAAGGTACAAAAGGTCTTTGACTGCTGGGTCGCCTGACTGTGTGGAAGGCAAGGTATTGATTTCCTCTGAAGAGTCTGTAAGACACTCAAGGCTAGGGAGACAGTGCTTTTAGTCTTTTCTGGTAGCTTAAAGATTTTAAATGTAGAATTCTCTTTGTTGGAAACCTCTAGGGTGTTTACAGCTCCAGTTATACAAATCTGGTGAGGTACCGTCAGTATATCCTAACCTCCTCTGATACTGCAAAAGCTTTTGGGTTTTGCAAAGGTTTTCTATGTAGAAGTCTGTGAACTTATTTCTAAGGATCATCTTACTGCAGGAGTTCTGCCTTTTGTTGTAAAGCATCTGGTACTACACTTGAGCTCTCAAAACCAGTTTTACATTAAGAAATATCGAATAGCGACTATTGCAGTTTAACTACACTAAAAAGTAATATCAACTTGGAGTCGGACTCTATCTCTGTGCTTAGTGGTGTTATTTTACGACTTTTTTGTTGAGTTTACAACACCCAGCCTGGTATTTGTTGCTTGTTCATAGTCGAATTCTACATTCTATTAAAAATATCTTAACATGTAAAAACTTTTCATCATTATATAGATGAGTACTTCTGAAGATGTTGATAATACTCCTTCAAAGAAAATAAAAAGGCTTGTGAAATTCAACACTGATTGGATGAAAAAATATTCCTGGTTACGAGAAGGACGAGAAGGATATGCTATATGCTCGATGTGCAATAATATGTTGTTTTCAATTGGACATGGTGGTGAAAATGACATCAAACGACATATGAAGTCTACTGCGCACACCAACAATATTTCAGCAGCTTCGACGTCCACCAAAATAACAACATTTTTCATGATAAAAAATTCAAAGGAAGAAGATGATATTATTGCTGCAGAAACAGCTTTTTGTTTTCACACTGTGAAGCATTCACACAGTTACATTTCCAGTGACTGTGCAGGATTGCTCTTTCCTTGTTTGTTCCCAGATTCAACAATATCAAAAAAATATTGTTGTGGTAGAACTAAAGCAACAAAAATTATTACACGTGTGCTTGCACCTAAATCAAAAAGAATTATTTTGAAAGAATTGCAAGATGACCAGCCATTTTCTGTGAGTACCGACGCCTCAAATAAAGGCAATATAAAAACCTTCCCATTAATTGTACGGTAGTTTTACAAAGAACAGGGCATTCAAACAAAATTATTAACCTTCTACTCACTGGAAAGCGAGACATCAGTTAGTATAGCAGATTCTATAACAACGGCTTTAAAAGATAATAATTTAAAAATACAAAATGTAACAGCTTTCTGCGCCGACAATGCTAACGTTAATTTTGGTGAAAAACAAAGCGTCTTTACAGAATTAAAAGACCTTAATTCAAATATAATTGGAATTGGGTGTAATTGTCACATACTACATAATACTGCTAAAAAAGCTGCACAAACTTTAACTTTTGATATAGAGTTGATTGTTATAAAAATTTATAATGAATTTAGTTCGTCAACAAAAAGAGTTGTACAACTGAAAGAATTATTCGAATGGCTAGAAGTAGAGTGGTCTGAAATGTTATGCCATGTGCCGACTCGATGGCTCACTTTGATGCCCGCAAATGAGCGTATAATAAAAAATTTTGAGCCAATATGATTGTACTTTCTGAGTCAAAAATCCAAATCTGAAATTCTTGAATTGTTTTTCAGTGATGAATTGGCATTAGCATACCTGGGGGTTGTTGCAAATGCATGCAGTATTATTCAGAATGCGTTAACAAAACTTTAAAGCAATGATGTTTTAATAATTGATGTTTTTGAAATAATGAACGGCGTATTGCAGTCACTCTGTCAAAAAAAAGATGATGCCTTTTATGGAAGCATTGCTAGAACAATGTTACTAGAATGCAGTGATGACATCAAAAAAACCCATTTCAAAAATGACGCACAGACATTTTTTGACACAGCGATAAAATACCTACAGAAATGGTTTGACTTTGAAAGTAACAAATTTCAATGCATTAATGTCTTATCCTTAAAATCAAATGTAAAAATCGAATTCCCGTCAATTGAAGAATTAACAAAATTATTTAATATTACTTGCAATACTGACCTTCTATATGAAGATGTCTGTTTATTAAACAAGTTTGTACTGAGTATGACTGAAGCAAATGAGAAAAAAACAATAGATGAGAAATGGATAATATTTTTTAAAGATCATCCTGCTTGCAGTAATTTGTACAAAATCGTGGCCCACATACTCTCAATTCCACATTCCAGTGCAATTTGTGAGAGAATATTTAGTCTAATGAGTGCAGCCTGGAGAAAGGAGAGAAACAGATTGTTGTTAAAGACTGTGGAAGCTGAATTAATGGTCAAACAAAATTTTAATTACACTTGTAAAGACTTTAGAAAATTTTTATCGACTAAAGATGGTGAATATATTTTGAAACAAGCTAAAAACTGTGAAAAGTACTTGTAATAAAACTGTTGTTATTATATAACTTTGTGGATTTAAATCAAAATATTCATTCAAAGGTGTACTACTGTATTGCTGTTATTGTTGTCATTATTATTGTGTGAGTATTCTGTATATGTAGTTATTTGTATATATATATGGTTTGATTATACATGTTTATAATTAGAATGTAACTACAATGTTTACAAGGTATCTAATGAATATGTGACTGTTTGCAATGCATAATAACTGTGATTCCTGCAAATGTTCAAAGTGTACTATTGTTATTATTATTGTTACTGTGTGACTATTATGTATATGTAGTTAATTCCATGTATGTGGTTTGATTATACATGTTTATAATTAGAATTTAACTAAAATGTTTAGAAGGTATCTAATCAATATGTGACTGTTTGTAATGTTGTAATGTATAATAACTGTGATTTCTGCTTCAGTACTACTGTATTGTATTACTTATTTGCATATTTGGTTTGATTAATACATCTAATTAAAAACAGCGACTGTATGCAGTACAAGTCCTTGTCATTCATTTATGTATGAAAGACCTTTGGAAATCTGGCAACCCTGGTGCAGCCTCTCATATTACATGTGATTCAAGATAAGGACACACCAGACAGGAAAAAGTTCTGTAATAAAGCTTTCATAATTTACTTCAAGGAATATGAGCCCCACAAAGACAAGCACAGGCCTCTCATATTACATGTGATACAAAACAGGCTTATAACGTCTGGTGATAGCCTCGTAAAAGCAAGCATTTTTAGTGATGAAACTGTAAACCACTCTACAAACCACTCTGTTAGATGGACCTGATGAAGCTCAGGTGAAAGTGTTTTCTTAAATATAGTTCTACAGTGGTAGCTCATGGTGTGTTGTCATTTTTTGTTAAAAGTAAAAATAAAAAACTTTTAACTAAGAATGAGATTCCACGGCCTACTGAGCTAGAAAACCATCTGGGTCTTTCAGGAGTATTCAAATAAGTGACTAATCTCTAAGCTTTGAGATTGGCTCCTTATTTTTCTACCTCCCAGATTTTCCTCCAATCAGCTCCCCATGACCCTCCCACCATGGTCTGTAACTGGCTTTAAAAAATAACCTGTTGAAAGCAATGTATTAGAACAACAACACTAATCCATCTACCTGTTGTGTTGTGTCTTTCGGCTTTTCCCGGTTAGGGGTCGCCACAGTGGAACTCCGGTCCGCTAATGATTGGCAGTAGATTTTTACGTGCCGAGTTGCCAGCTCTGACGCACAACCTTCAACGAAGGTATGCCCATTCACGCATGTCTCCACACAGAAGACGCTTTAGCTGAGAATCGAACAGGACAACGTCTTACTGTAAGGCGACAACGCTACCGCAGCACCACCACCGCAACTAATTCATCTACCTACTTAACTGAAGTTTCAAGTAGTTTATTCAGTTAAGTACTAATCCATCTACCTACTTAACTGAATAAACTACTTGAAACTTCAACAAGGTATTTTTATTCCTCCCACAGGAGGGCATCAGAGGGAGAGTCTCCTAGATCTGCTAACTAAAGTGATTTTATCTGGCTATTCCTTTGTACTCTGTTTCTTTCTTTTAATAGTGGGAATCTTTATACACCACGTATGAGGCAAACATCTCCAGCAACTTTTCACTTGGGTTCTTAAAAGTGGATCAACCATGCATATCAGCTGCAACATATAGCCAAAAGATTTTTCTTCTCAGCAAGACAAGACAAGGCAATGCCATTATTCAGTTAGGAAAAGACTGCCTGACAAAATGTGTCACTAGTATTTAAGAATACAAAAATTCTATATTGATCATCAGAACTTTGACAGACTATTGCCAGGATTTTTTTTTTTTTTTGAAGAGTATATCAGCTTCCAGGCTATTCTCCACCCCATCCCCTACCAAGAAAGCACAAATGCCCTACTTGTTATGTTCTATATCTTAAATATGGAGTTATAATAAAATATACTAAAATTATTACAACAGAAGTCTTCAAGTACATAAAAAGGCATACATAAGCCCGGTCTGCTTTTATGAATCAGATCCCATCAGCTTTGAATTGACTCAGGAATAAAAAGATCACAGTAAATAAACTAATCTCTAAACAACATGTACGGCAAATGGCCTGATCTCTGCTTTTTCATCTTTGCAACATTTTTTTTAAATTTGTTTATTAACATGGTAAGTGAACTGATCTATTCTGGACCCTTTCATACATAACTCTGGCTGAAAGAGCAAATGTATTACACACACACACACACACACACACACACACACACACACACACACACACACACACACACACACACACACACACACCACACACACGCGCATATGGGGGGGTTCATCCATCTATCCAGCCACAGCTTTATATAGATATATATATATATATATATATATATATATATATATATATATATATATATATATATATATGGGTCTGCTTCTAAATTTTGGTTTCAAAACATGGACTTTCTTATGGCCAAGACCATTGTATTGTGGAATGGTAAAGGGGGGAATTCATGATTTTGAGGTGTATTTGAATGGATGTTTTACTTTTGATTGGGATAAGAATGCTATTAGTTACCTGGACACCACTATTTCCCACAAGTTTGGAGGATTTAAATTAAATATTTTTAGAAAGAAGACATTCTGTAATGGGCATTTGCACTTTTTATAAGTAACCACCCTTTTCCCCAGAAGAAGAACCTGGTTAGAGGGCAAGCCATACATATTGCTAGAATGACCTAAGAGGGCAATGAAGTTTGGGATGGGTTGAGTAAGATGAAAGGGATGTTTTTGGATAGGGGGTACCCTGAAGAGTTGGTAACTAGGATTATTGTGGAGGTACATCAAGGTTGGGGTGCCAAATGTAAGCCATTGTTGGGTATAGGGTTAAAAAAACAGTAATCTAGTGAAAGTAAAAAATATGAAAGGGCCTTGGTCTTGGAGTATAACCCCTATGCTAGGCAAGTTCAGGATGAATTGGAATATTTTTAAAATTAGTAATTATGGACAGCAAGCAGTATGGTATAAACCTTCATTTATCTCCAAAACAGGAATAAATGTTAAGCAGTTGTTTGAACACAACAGATTGGGGGTTCCAAATGTGAAAAGAAGGAGGAAATCATGTGGCACGTGTAGGTATTGTCACTGTATCCAGGCAAGTGAGTACATAGTTCTGGAAAATGGACTGGGTGGTAAAGTGGAATTTAGAAATGGTAATTGCAAAATGAAGAAATTGGTGTATTTGGCTAAGTGTGATGGGTGTCCTGCCTTTTATATAGGCAAGCTGGAGAGAACACTTGGAACTAGAATTTATGAACATCTCTATGAGATGAGCGTAAAAAGGAGACCAATGCCCTTTTTAAGCATTCAGTTTTATGTGACAACTTTACTAAGTTTAAGTTTGGAACCATAGATAATGTGAAGCCCATGGTTAATGGGGGTGAATGGAAGCTACAATTATTTATTTTTATTTATTTATTTTTATTTTACATTTGTTGACCAGGCTAGTCTAGCTGGATATATGTCCATTTTCAGCAGAAGCCCAGGGAGATAAGTTCCAAAACAGATTCACTAAAGTGCACATCTACAGAAGTACATATATCAAATGCAATTACATTCATCATTACGAAGACAATATAAGTGGTCATAGGTATATAGAGTATAAAAAACAAATACAAAACATTGACAAGACTTAGATGTTCAAAAGGATTAATAGCAGAACTTGTATAATATAATTGTAGATAAGAAAGGAGGAATAAAAGGAAAGTAAAATGGAGTTAAAGGTTACAACTTTTAAAGAAGGGACTGCAATGGCAACTAAGGTTGAGGGCGATTTTTTTCCCCGGTCCAAATGAACAAGTATCCCTTAAACCGGTGCTTAAACAAAGGGCATCTATAGTATGATAGGGAAGCACTGTCAATATCCTTTTAACCCATTTCTTATGTTATTCATTGCTTTACATTTTGTGTATAAAACGTACTTTTAAATCTTGTAGTAGTGTTTGCTTAGTGTAAGATAAAGTAGCTTTTTGTTTTAGTATTTGCTTTGTCTAGATGTTGCTTTAAGGTGTGTTTTTCTTAGTAACATGGTTACTTAATGAATTGCAGGTGATGTTTAATTGTTGAACAAATCTGTGTATTTAAGGAAGGGAAGTGATGTAAAGCATTGTATATGATGAAGTCTTTGTTTTAGAGACGAAAGCGCTTATACTGACATTTTTATTGGATTCTTATTATAAAAACTTGAAACCTCTGCTGGTGCTGGACAGCCTCCACTTTGTTGTTTGTAGTTTTTATTTGCATCGTGAACTACACATTTTAATTTGTTTTATTGGACAGATAAAACATGCCTTAGTTTTCAACCGACTTGACAGATACTGGCATACTATACTTGAGATTATCCTGAGTATCACTGCTTTGTTCATAACTGATGCTTTACCCTACAGTCTGGATGCTTACTGGTGCCTATGTGAAAGATATCATCATTGCACTGAGCTTGAAACACTTTGCTCTGGCGGCTTGCTGTGCATTCTTCTACACTGGCTTGTACGTAATCTTTTTCGCGGCTAGAGAATAAAATACTAAAAGAGACTTTATTTTCAGTTCCATTCCCTGTGGGATACAGCGGGTGATTTGCTCACAATCCCTGACTCCAATTTAATGACTTCAAATGGCAAAAAAAACAGAACTTGTCATTATATGTTTCCCAATAAAGTTGTAATAGCCTCCAGTGTATCTCTTTTAAGTTTTCTGTTTTAATTTTGTACTTTAATGACTGCGTTTTTACTTATTGTTCTGTTGTATAGAAATCAATGTCCTTGTTGGACGGCAAATTAAAGTTATGTGCCTTGCTAATTAAGACACAATGACTCACTAGTGTGTGCAGTGTGTGTGTATGCGTGCGTGTGTGTGTGTGTGTGTGTGTGTGTGTGTGTGTGCGTGCGTGTGTGCGTGTGAATGTGTGTGTGTGTGTGTATTTGTGTGTGTGTGTTTGTGTGTATTTGTGTGTGTGCGTGTGTGTGTGTGTGCGCACGTGCGTACATGTGCATGTGTGTGTGCTGATTTCTATACTTGTTTTTTGATTGTTCTACAAGCACTGTTATTTAAGCATTTGCCGTTTCTTTCTGTGCTAATTTTCTGTGACATTATGAGCAGCACTGCTTTGAATATGTATAATTACAACTTGGCTGTTGGGATGGAGATAAAATAAATACCACATTACTCAATTTATTGCATAATACTCGACGACTATTGTAGTACTACATTGATATTTTACTGCTATCACATCATTCCATAAAACTGAGATTTGCAGATTCACTTACTAAGCAAACATATAGTCTTAAGTAATTCAAATATATTGGATTTCCAGGTTGCAATGCATCTGGCAGGGACAGGAAGGACCAGAATCATTAAGCTGCCTTGTGCTGCTTTTATCACAGATGTCATTGATGATGCAGGGCTGGCAGGAAGTCCTCAGTAATGTGCCAAGTTACTGTTAATAAAGTGACACCTGGGCGGATGTGGATGTGAAGGATGTACAAGTCCTGAACATTTGGTGTGCAGAAAAATCAGTTGCACCTTTTTGCCTTGTTAACCTTTTGTGTTCTACTCTTTTCAACAGTCATCTAAGCTGAACATTTCCGAAAGAGTTAGCGTAAATTAATTGATAATACCCCTGCATTGACAGGAACAGAAAGTATTGTCAAACAGAATTCCATTAGACTGTATAACAATGATGGACCCACAGCAGCATATTACTGGTCTTAGTTTACATTTTTTTGTACAAACACTTGTGTACTGGTGTGCTCATCCACAAAACATGTGATGGTGACAAAAATACCAGCTCCATAACAAGGCAGCAGATAAAGAAAGCAAAGAAAATGCTGAGCTAAATCTGAGGAGGCTTCTACTTAGCATATCACTGCTCAGATGGTAGCTGGAATATTGTAGTCAGTTATGGAGGTTGTGCAGAAGAAAGAAAAAAGAAAAAAGAAATTCAAAGCTTACAAATATGGTTAATGAGACAAACTTATGGAGAGAGCAGATGGAAAAGCCAGGTCTGTTCTGCCTTAAGAACAAGATGGAAAGGGGCAATATGATCTGGGAATACAAGATATTCAAGGAAAACTATGAAAAGTTTAATTAAAAAGAAAGAGCTGAGGTGATGGAAGAGGTCACAATCTTGAAAGTGAAGAGATAATATGCAACATGGACTGAAGAAAGCATTGCTTCACATACAAGGTGGTAAGCAACTTGAAATGTCTCCCATATTGGAATGTACAGAGCAGAAATACAGACTCATCCACAAGAGCCCACAAAAGATATTGGAAAGGGGGACTGTAAAACAATGGGGTAGCTGCAGGGTGCAAGCTGCAAAAGTTAGGCAGTCTGTCAGTATCTGGATGCAAATATGTTGTATTGCTAAACAGTGAGCAGTATTTCTGATACTCCCTTGATGAATGCATGTAGATTTTTGTTCTTCTGGTGCTGTTCAGACTGTACCATCTGAGATGTAAACTTGCCATGAGTACTAACAAGGACCAGCAGCAGTTTCACTGGCATAAAACAAGATTCCAAGCACCCCCGTGAACCAGTCTTCCTTTTCTTCATATAGCCTAGACAACAGCGGTTTTCTAAATTGTAACTCAGTCCAGAAACTGTGTACCCTCATTCTCAACACACACCCGAGCACACATGCACATCCACACGCATATGCACACATAGCACAAACACACACACACACACACACACACACACACACACACACACACACACACACACACACACACACACACACACAGACACACACACGCACACACATACCCACACACACCCACATACACACCCACACACCCACACACACACACACAGACACACACACACGCACAGACACACGCACATAACATATTCATATATATGGGTTACACTGGAGGCCAACGCTACTCAATCTGCCATAGTCAGCCTTTGTAAATTAGAAAAAGAAATCTATTCCTGTGTGTCTCATCACAGTTCAACATCTCACTCCCTGTAGGTGTGGTAGATGATAGCATCTGCTAACAGTCTGGTAGGAATGAAAATGTTAGTCATGGGGGCATATATTAAGTATTAAGTAAGAGGAAAGATGACCACATTAATCTAAAAATCATACAGCTGCCAATGACTTGCAAATGTCAGAGATGTGCAATACCAACATGTGGAACACATGCAAACACACACACACAAATGCACATATAGTCACGTACACATGCATGATACGAATGCTTCATGTGAAGAGTATGGGATGTGAACATAATAACTAGCATGCATTGCATAACAAAGTGACAATGACAATACATGTGAAGGGCACTCTGGCTGATGTCAGTTCTAATGCGCCACCTAACATCACTGATCACATCATGTCCACATTTACTTAGAATGATAGAACTCAGGATCACATCATGTCCACCTTTACTTAGAATGATAGAACTCAGGATCACATCATGTCCACATTTACTTAAAATGATAGAACTCAGGATCACATCATGTCCACATTTACTTAGAATGATAGAACTCAGGATCACATCATGGCCACATTTACTTAGAATGATGGAACTCAGGATCACATCATGGCCACATTTACTTAGAATGATAGAACTCAGGATCACATCATGTCCACATTTACTTAGAATGATAGAACTCAGGATCACATCATGTCCACATTTACTTAGAATGATAGAACTCAGGATCACATCATGTCCACATTTACTTAGAATGATAGAACTCAGGATCACATCATGTCCACATTTACTTAGAATGATAGAACTCAGGATCACATCATGTCCACATTTACTTAGAATGATAGAACTCAGGATCACATCATGTCCACATTTACTTAGAATGATAGAACTCAGGATCACATCATGTCCACATTTACTTAGAATGACAGAACTCAGGATCACATCATGTCCACATTTACTTAGAATGACAGAACTCAGGATCACATCATGTCCACATTTACTTAGAATGATAGAACTCAGGATCACATCATGTCCACATTTACTTAGAATGATAGAACTCAGGATTACATCATGTCCACATTTACTTAGAATGATAGAACTCAGGATCACATCATGTCCACATTTACTTAGAATGATAGAACTCAGGATCACATCATGTCCACATTTACTTAGAATGATAGAATTCAGGATCACATCATGTCCACATTTACTTAGAATGATAGAACTCAGGATCACATCATGTCCACATTTACTTAGAATGATAGAACTCAGGATCACATCATGTCCATGTTTACTTAGAATGATAGAACTCAGGATCACATCATGTCCATGTTTACTTAGAATTATAGAACTCAGGATCACTCCTATTGCAAACTTTAAGCATCTCTGAAAGTTTGTTTCAGTGGCACTCACTGATTTAGGTTCATAGGTTCATAGGTTGGTACTAGGCTATCGGCCGTAGGGCCTATACAAGCCTAGCCATAACAATTCCCTGGCTATTTCTTCCCACCTTATTTACTTCCCTGGACCCCTGTAACAGGGTGACTGACGTGATCCCCAGGGTGAATTTCCTTTCTCCCATCCAGTCGTCAAGGTTCCTTTTGAAGACGGCCAAAGAGGTTATCTGCTTGACATGTATGGGCAGTCTCTTCCAGAGTCTGGGGAGACTCTGGTTCAGGAACCTATCCCTCCCGCATGTTTTGTTTATTATGATGACAAGGTATAGATCCCTGGAGCGTGTGGCTCTGAGGGACTGGGATTTCTTTAAGTGGAGCATGTCCAGCAGCTCAGGGTTTGACATTGCCTTGTATGTTAAGCAGAGATCGCCTCTGAGTAGACGATATGCCACAGAGTATAGCTGCAGTTGTTTAAGGCGGTCAGCGTAGGGCATCTGCTTTAAGCCTGTGATTCTTTTAGCGAGGTATTTCTGCGGCCTTTCCAGTTGTAAGTGACAAGTTGTTTGCTTGTCATGTTTTAAATAGACTGCAATAAGCATTCTTCTCCTACTGCAAAATAGTGCTTAAAACAGACTTTTTGAAAATACAGCCTTCACTTAACCCCACAAGTTATTCTGCCTCTGTCACCATCGTCAGGTTTCTTCACTCTGAAGCTACATAGTGAATGAAATGAGAAATTCCCAAAGACTCCATACGTTTATTGCTCCAGGGGAGAGAAAGAAAACAGCTGTAAATAACAATGTACAATAAAAGACACACTGATTCCATCAGACTCAATAAGTTTATGCCTCAGTGAGTTGGAAAGAGCAAGAACTACGACACCTTGCTGTGTGCGATTTTTCTTTGGCCAGAAATTTAGAATATAATGGATGGAATTAGGCAAGGGCTAGAATGACAAATTTCTAAAGAAAGTATTCACAAAGACACTTATTACATCATGTAATATCTTTTACTGGCCCAACTTAGGTTTTGCAATTACTTCAGCTGGCATGAGACCCTCATCGGGCATTATTAATCTACTGATGTTAGGTAAAGTAGTTAAATATCCACTTGTGTCTGGAAAAGGAAATACATTTATTTCCAAATATCTAAAAAAATTAAGAATTGTAATATTTAATTCACTCCCAACAGAGAATGAGGTAATTGAATAAGAATGGGATAACAAAGACTAGAAGAAACAGCTAAGTCATGTTTTTTTATGACACTGTAAGGATAATTTTGTAGACAGGAAATACACTTTGAGAAAAGTGTAAAAAATGAAGTGTTGTGTGTAGGGAACAGGTGCACTTTGATGCATACACAGGCTATGCAAACATTGCAGTTACAGTATGAATTTAGCAGGAGAATGCAAACTGTGATATTAAATGACAAATAGTTGCCATACACAAAAGTACCAGGGGGAGCACCATATGGTCCTGCTGTGATGTAATACCACATGGAACTGGAGGAGGTATTTTATATGATAACACAGAGTTTGGCCTACATTATAGGAGACTGCAAATTCAGTATATTTAACACAATGGAAAATTAAGTGATTACATGCATGATGCAGTGTTAGGAACAGCAAAGATTTAGTAATGTTGTAAGATATGATAGTAGTACCATATATGCATATGTTCTTCATGGCACAGAAGGCATGTGTCACACAGCACTTGGGCATACATAAATCCAAAAAGGATTAGCTATAACAACATGCAGAAAATTCCTTTCAGTATAGCTGCTCCCACTCTCGAGGGCAGTCTAATGCTCAGATATACTTTCTTGTAGATTTAGAGGTGATTTCCACAATGTGGCTTCTGTTCTTTTCCTCTGAAGTATGCAATGCTACCATATTCCCTGATACTGGAAGAGGTGCAACTGCTGACTGAATGCGTATATTTGCACTTTAACAGTGTTTTGTGTAACAGGATGACACTCTACAATATAGCAGAGTACTGGTGAGTAGAGATGTAGAATCTCCAGGAATGTACCCTTGGTTGTCAATGCATCCCTGTGAGATTGCTGTTGTGTATTATCTTCATTATGCAATTCTTCTAATGTCCCTTTGGGTCATTT
The DNA here is from genome assembly GCF_019279795.1 of Protopterus annectens. Lineage (NCBI taxonomy): Eukaryota > Metazoa > Chordata > Ceratodontiformes > Protopteridae > Protopterus > Protopterus annectens. The sequence goes on along the minus strand of NC_056744.1, from coordinate 61,391,355 downwards.
GCCTACTCAAAAAAGAAGCTGTGTCTTCAGTGCTATGGCATTTCCTGCTCAAAATTAGCAAAAAAGTAACAAGATAATCCTCAGTATCATGACCATACTTTGTGGCATGACCTGTGGACTTTACTTACACTGTTGGAAATGACAACAGTGTGCATTTCATCTGAAATCATTGTGTCAAATGTCACTACTATGGCCTTATGCAAGTACATCAGTTTGTACTAAGCTTGGTTAACCTCTAAACTTTTTCAGTGGCTGCCCCAAAACTTTGGAACTCTTTGTAAAGGTTGTTGAGAAACTCTCCCACCATACCTCTCAACTGTCCAGATTTTAGCAGAACGTCCAGATTTTTGCCTGATATTTTGTTGTGTTTTTCGTAAAATTTGCAATTTTCTGGCAAATCAATGAGGACTGGTGTAAGTAATGACAGACATTTCAGTTTCAGAATTCATATCCTTCAGAAAATGCATGTTAACACAAATCCTGTTATTCTAGCAACTTTCTCAATTTGTAAGAGTAATATTTAAAATCTGTCCCTATTTTTGGGCCTTTATTATCCCCCATTATTTTAGGCTTTGTCCAGATTTCTTGCACTGGGAGGTTGAGAGATATGTCTCCCAATGAAAATGACTTCTATTCTTAAAGCCAGGAAGCAATACAACGAAAACAAACTAGTACCACGAATCCCACTAGGCACTGAGGCACAGAACCCTCCGTTTAAAGACACAAAACAGTACTGTAGATAGGATCACTGCAGCTCCAAACTATCGAACACCAGATGGACGAGCAGGAAAGGTTAAAAAGTTCTTTTATTGCACACAACAAGAAAACCATCCAAGTAACCACTCCAAGTAACCACAAGCTTTGCCTGTTCTTAACAGGCTTTTCAAGTGTATTAGGTTGCTGCTTCATTCAGAATTTATACCAAACCAACCCTGCTCATGTGATTAAATTAATTGCATGATTGTCATCAATTGATTAATACAAAATATTTAAAAATACATACCCTAAAAACTGTAATTCTTTTTTCAAAACATTAAAAACTGCAACTTTACTATCAAGTCTTTCCGTAGTTTACATATAGAAAAAAGTAATAAATATATATGTAACTGAACTTTCAAAACCTACAAATATAACTTAGTACTTTATGTAAACTTACTGTGTGAAAAATAAGTTACAAAAGTTTATGTTGAAATGGATAGATAGATAGATACTTACTACAAACCCCTAACCTATTTAATTCATTAAAAAATATGTTAAAATATACTGCTTGGTTTAAGTTACAATAAAACAACTAATAATACTGTAAACATGACTATTTTATTGTAACTTAAACCAAGCAGTATATTTTAACATATTTTTTAATGAATTAAATAGGTTAGGGGTTTGTAGTAAGTATCTAATTGACATTTTCTAAACTTGCACATTGTTCTGAAGTTAAGAAAAAGGTAAATGTGTTTGTGGTTACAAAATGTGTGTTTAAAGTACCCGAAAGGAAAGTATTCCATTTCAACATAAACTTTTGTAACTTATTTTTCACACAGTAAGTTTACATAAAGTACTAAGTTATATTTTTAGGTTTTGAAAGTCCAGTTACATATATATTTATTACTTTTTGCTATGTGTACACCACGGAAAGACTTGATAGTACAGTTGCAGTTTTAATGTTTTGAAAAAGAATTACAGTTTTAGGTATGTATTTTAAATATTTTGTATTAATCAATTGATGACAATCATGCAATTAATTTAATCACATGAGCAGGGTGGTTTGGTATAAATTCTGAATGAAGCAGCAACCTAATACATGAAAAAGCCTGTTAAGAACAGGCTAAAAGCAGGTTACTTGGAGTGGTTACTTGGATGGTTTTCTTGTTGTGTGCAATAAAAGAACTTTTTAACCTTTCCTGCTCGTCCATCTGGTGTTCGATAGTTTGGAGCTGCAGTGATCCTATCTACAGTACTGTTTTGTGTCTTTAAACGGAGGGTTCTGTGCCTCAGTGCCTAGTGGGATTCGTGGTTCTATTCTTAAAGGAAACATTATTTTAGTCAAGCATTTGAATGTACATGACTTTTTTTATTTCACTAGTACTATTTTTATATGCAACTCATGATTTGTTTATGATGTTATGTATATTACTGTTTCATCTGCTGCATGTAGATCATGGCTTTCTTTACAGTTTCATGTGCATCACTGTTTTACATGTTTACTGTCTGCTCACTGTGTGCTCTCAGACTTTTGAAAAGGCACATTGTAAATACTTTACAAATAGAACCACTGACACAAAAAAATCAATAGCAAAAGTTAATATGTGGAAAGTGCAAGTTCAATGTCATCAGCATATTTTGAGGTAGGACTTGAAGACTCTACTTCACATCACAACTAGTGTGCAGACAGACAAAAAAGAGAAGACATGAATTGTATTGAAAATCTTCAGCATGGCCTTCACAAAGTCCACCGGTTTGCAGTCTGTTTGCAATTTATAGATTCACAGATTTGTGCCAAACTTACAGCCAGTGCTATTGTCCTATATTGAAATATGTATTTAGCTAAATATTCATCAAGGTCTGCTTTAAAAATGTAAAGTAACTGTTTTCAGGTGGGGGAGTCTCTTCCAAAGGCAAGAAAACTTCTTAAAAATCTATCACCTTTTTATTCTTACATATAGGGAGGTTGAATACATTTGTGTGTGTGCTACCTCCTCCCACTGGTTAATTTCAGATGGGCAGTCTCAAAGAAAAAAAGGTATTTTGAGGCCCAGAAACAAAACACAGATTCCCCTTTCATGAGATAATCTGCTGCATAGCATTCAACTGCCCAGAGTTTTTCAGAATGTCCAGATTTTTGTCTCATATTTTTGGTCTGTTCCTCATAAAATTTGTGGTTTTCTGGCAAATCACTGGGATGGTCTGAGGATTGAAGTCACTAAATCATGACATACACTTGAGTTTCAGACTTCAAATCCTTCAGAAAACATATGTTAACACAAACTTTGTTACTCTAGCAACTTTGTAAATTTATAAGAGCAGCATTTACAATCTGTCCTTATTTTGGGGCATTTGTTCCCCACCCCCATTTTGTCAGGCTTTGTCCAGATTTCTTGCACTAAGAGGTTGAAAGGTATGATCTGCTACCAAGACGAGTGACAGCTCTTTCAGTCTTTCTGAATAACCCTGTTTACCAAGCTTTCCAACCCTCATAATTAGGAATCCTTGTGATTTCTCTCTCATTGAATCAGGTGTTTTGTTAGAGGACTTCAGATAGGATCAATGTACTCTATGACTGTCCAGATAAGTGTGCTGTACAGAGAAATAATGACCTCCCTGGAGAAATTTGTAATTCCCCTTAGTGTTATGTGGGATGCACTGAAAGCTAGTATGGCAACCTTATGTTCAAAGGGGAGACCTTCATCTATAACTGCACCAAGGTCCTTTATAACAGAGTCTGTCCTTAGTGGTACTCCCTGCAAGCTGTACGTAACAATAAACAGTTCTTTCCCAAAAGTGACATTGCTACATTCATTTCTGTTTTATACCAAGCCATTATATTTACACCAGCTGTAGGTTATGTCAAACCCTGTCTGAAGTATCAATACATCTCGAGGAGGAAAATAAACTGTCCTACCTAGTTTGTAGACATTTGCAATCTCAGTAAACCAAAGACTTTTGTCATATATCTGTGTGTCAGAGCCCTGTGGCAGCCCACTGGGCAATTCGAGTAGTTTCTGTTTGACAAACAGCCAATTTTCAACCCAACAGATAAAATGAATATTAATTGAAAGCTCATTAAATTTGTTTATAATCCCCAGTGTAAGAAAGTGTCATGCTTCAATACGTTCTAGGCAGACTGCATGAAGAGAAAATTCTTCTTCCAGTATTGCAATAATCCTCTTAAAAAGATAAGTAGATTTGGTAAGTATGAGATATATATATTACAAACGTATATTGATTTATATCTAGTAACAGTTGCCCACCAATATTTCCCTCCTCTTATGGAGCCCTTCACCTTGTTAAGTACTATTTTGTGGAATCCGGAATCCCTGTGTCTGTTTCATTGATTTCCCATCTCACTAAAACTGTTTTATTTGTAAGAGTGTCATTACAAAATAGTGGAGGTAAATATGTTTCTCCTTAGCCCTAATGTTATACAGTTTCAGTAGATGCAGGGAGGTTGGGGTACAGGGGACTTCCACCTGAAAAAATGTTTTTTTTATTGTAAATGGTTCCTGGCCTGATGGTTCACTTTCACTGGATGTGTTGTGATGAAAGTATCATTAGTCATAAGACACTCAGTCTCCAAGACAAGCCCATAATAATCATTTCCACAACCTTGTACCCAGAAATGATTAAGACTGATAGTCTGGTTACTGCTAAGGAAGAGCTGTAGATCCACCCTATTAATAAGAACCACTGAGGCCTGCTGCTATATCCTGAGAAGAATCTCCCCTGATCATCTGCTATCTCCACAAGACATGCCCAATGTCTCCTCCACCTTCACACAGTTGATCAATGCATTCTGCAAGAGGCAAGGGCCAGGCAACCACAGGCTAGGCAAGAATTCTATGGCCAAGTCATTCCTGCCCAAGGAGCCTTATCAGCTCATTTATTCCCCATGTGGCAAAAGTTGGATGGTAGGGAGTAGGCACAGCAGCCTACCCTTCCCCATTGCATAACCCCCTACAACAACCCCCCCTGAGCTCTGTATGGTGCTGCCTGCTTGGAAATCGTGTTTACCACAAGCAGCATGTTTTTGGCAGAACTATACCCACTGGCAAAATCACCCAGTGCTCCTATCAAGTGTCACCCAAATGGTGAGACAGCACCTTTTCCCTACCATTGTTTACTTATTCCTATCCTCTGAGCATGACCCCCTTGCTACTAATCAAAAACAGATCATTTGGATTGTAGTCATAGTTTCATCCATCAGTGCAAGGGAGCTGGGTTCCAGAAGGAAGCTTTTCCTCAACAGGATGTCAAGAGGGATACTAGATTATGCTTGATGGCATTAAGGAAATTACAGGGGATGTTTGGAAGGCATCATTTCTCTTACTGTGCATTAAGCAAAACACTAAAGATGCCCTGTAATCCTTACTTGTGGTGTTCACATAGTCCTTAGAATGCTCTGGCTACACACCAATATTTTTTGTCCATCATCCACACTTGTGTCTACCAAGGCCTATCTGCTGGTTAATCTAGCCAGCACCAGTATGGTGCACTATTCTATACATCCATCTTTTTGAGGACCATACTGGTATTCTGTCTGTGGTCTGTATCTAGCAAAATGGTAATTTGCTTGATGCACAAGTGTTGTGGCATACTCTTCTTACTTTCTATTTGGTAAGCGCTTATAGACTCTGTTTGTCTAGTATGCAATGTATTGTACTTTCAGGACTGCTCTCCAGTGCCTTCTACATAGAAAGATATATGGAGTCTAATAGGCTTTTTCATTTCAGAAATATTGTAAGTCAGAGTTGTTGTTGTTGTTGTTGTGTCTTTCAGCTTATCCTGGTTAGGGGTCGCCACAGCAGAACTCTGGTCCGCTAATGTTTGGTAGTGGATTTTTGCGTGCCGAGTTACCAGCTCTGATGCACAGCCTTCAACGAAGGCACGCCCATCCACGTATGCCTCCACACAGAAGACGCTCTAGCTGAGAATTGAACGGGACAACGTCTTGCTGTGAGGTGACAATGCTACTGCAGCACTGTGGCCCAGTATTGAGGTCACCAATATGGCTGTTTGCTTCTGTGAATTTAACCTCTCTCATTCATCTCACATTATACTCAAAACTGTTCTTGGCTTGTGTGTTGAGCAGTGTGCCATACACTTCCAGGAAATAAGAAAACGATTTACTGCAGCACACTTTCATGTATTCACAACCAGAAAACCTTAATATTTATCACTACTACACGGGCTTTTGTGAAACCTGATTAAAGTAAGAGTTGCTTGTGTACTAGAGATGGGCAGCTCAGACATCACTTCAGAGCTCCGATCAGCTTTGATTTGCATGTCTCTGTTGATTTCCCTCATCATGTCTGAGCATTGCTCTAATCCTCATTCCTGTGTTTTTTAACACTCCTTCTTGTTGAGTAACAGCAGTCCTACTTGCATTATCCTTCACCAGTCTTCTAATGGTCCTATCACATGACCACAGTCCCTAGATCTGGCAGATCTTCTGTAGTTAGTTTACATCTAAGCTTTTATTACTGGCAAAAAATAATTGTCTCTAGTTGTTTTGCATATGGTCCTTTCTTATAGTATCATAGGCAGTTACTAGGCAATTGGCCCTGAGGCCCTTACAAGCCTAGCCAAGAATTTAGCCCATGTTCCAACAAGTCAGCGCCTGATGCCACTGTCCAGCAGGGACACAAGTGGAATCCCAGGGGTGTATTTCCTGTTTCCCATCCAGTTATCCAGGTTGCGCTTAAAAAGGGTTAATGAAGTACTCTGTTAGACATGGAGGGAGTCTATTCCACAAAAGGGGGAGTTTATGGGACACAAATCTGTCCTGCCAACAAGTCCTATTGATGTCACAGACCAGGTTGGGGTAACACATGTGGGTTACTTGAGTGGAGCTTGACTTGTGGATATGCAGCAGTTCCATCAAGGCGGTGTATGAGATTGTTTTGTATGCTAGACAGAGGTCACCGCTGAGAAGTCTGTATGAGACTGAGTAGAGGGACAGGCTTTTAGCCTATCTGTGTAGGGTAGATGTTTGAGGCCCTGGATTCTCCTGGTGAGGAACCTCTGTGGTCTCTCCAGCTGCTAAATGTGCTTTGCGAGGTACATGCCGAACGAGGCGATGTACTCAATAATGGATCTTATAAGGGAAGAATACAGGGATGTTATGACCTCCTTGTCTCTGGATGAGATACCCTTATTTATGAGGTGGGCCATGTAGATGGCTTTCTATACAATAGAAGCAACATGGTGGTCAAAAGTCATTTTGTTGTCAACCTGGGTACCCAAGTCCCTCACTACTGATTGTGTGCTTAGGACCTTGTTATTAATGTAATAATATGTGAGGACATCACCCTCCCCAAAGGGGAGGATGATGCATTTTTTGGCATTCAGTTTGAGGCCATGTTTCTGGAACCAGTCATTTGTTTGGGTGAGACCCTCTTGGAGGATGTCCACATCACTAGGGGAATTGATTACAGCATCAAGCTTGCAGTCATCTGCAAACCTGGTCAGCCATAGTCCACTGGTTTTGGCCTGCACCTCAGAAAAGTATATCCCACGATCCCTGCAGTACACCACTCATTACGGATCTAGTGCTTGATGTGGCTTCCTCTATTTTGTCTAGGTGGGTTCTATCAGTGATCCAGTTTGCTACCCATCTGATAATATATGGACTGATGCTTAGCTGAGAGATTTTATCTATTAAACCTGAGTGGGGAATAGTATTGCAGGCACTGGCCAGATCAAGGTAGGCAGTCTGCACTGTCTTCCCCTCATCCATGGCTTTGGTGACTGTCTCAAAGAAGTCGACCAAATTTAACAAGCATGACCTCCCCTTGACAAAACTAAACTGAGTATGATTGAGTGTTTGGTGGTTACTCATGTCCTTGTTAATGAGGTCCATGATAATCTGTTCCATGGCCTTGCAGATCAGGCTAGTTAAGCTGATGGGTCTATAATTTCCTGGATCAGTGGACGCTCCACCTTTGTGCAAAGGGATGACAGCGGTTGCCCGCCACTTGGCTGGGATGAAGCTGGTACTCAGACTTTGGTTGAATAGGGTGCCTAATGGTGCTGCAAGTTCCTGCCGGAGTTCATGTAGGATGCAGCCTGGGATATTATCAGGTCCCATGGAGGCTATATTTTTTGCCTTTGAGAGGGCAGTGATGATTTGCTCCATAGAGATAAAGGGGGGGCAGGTGCTGTGGATGTCTTGATTTACTGATAGGGAGGCAGAGGGGTGAAGTTTTCACTGAACCTGTCTGCCAGAAGGTTGGCTATATCTACAGCATTTGTGTATGTGGTGTCCTTGACCACCATTTCTGAGCAGATCTGGAAGCTTCCCATGAGAGTGTGGACATATGCAAAGAAAGCCTTGTGATTGTCTTTAGTAGATGTGGTCAGTTTGGACTCGAAGTTTGCTTTGGAGGATTTCACTAGTGCTCTTATTTGCTTGTTCAGGCTAAGGAAAGATTGCTTCCAATTAGGCACCTGCTCCTTCTTGGTCCTGGACAGCAATTTCTTCCTTTTGTTATAGAGTTTATTTATTGCAGATGTCCATCAGACAGGTTTACTCTTCCTTGAGGGGGAGGAGTTTGTCCTGTCAGGTATTCCTGATTTCATGCAGCTATATAAATGCTCGTATAGTGCTTTGGTGTAGGTTTGGACATATGTGCCAGTTCCTGTGGAGGGGGAGGGGGCTTTGAAATTGTTTATACCTTCCCTCGGGAGGTTGTAATCAGCTTTGGAGAAGATTTTTTTGTTTGACCCTAGCTGGGAAGAGTTGGGGGAGATGGTGACTTTGAAAGTTTACAGTTTACCTCTGTAGGTCTCATTCAGTCTCTCAGAAGTTTATTGGTACACTCCTCTGTTTTTAACTTTTTCAGTCACCTAGGCTGTGCAGGCAGTACTGTTACATACATCTTGATTGATCATCTAACACTTCCATTTATTAAGAATCACCACTTGACACTCATGTCCATCACTCAAAAGTGACACTAGAGCGCACCCACTAAAGTGGTGTCATAAATTTCATGTGTGGATACTGTTAGCAGATCACCTGCTACAGATGGATTATTAGAATAATGAAAAAATATTTCCTTCAATAACTTGCAAGTTAAGTTTACTTTACTTAATAGTTATAATTAAAAAAATAATTCTTCGCATAAACCTAGTCAGTATCTTCCATGACACAAACACCTAATGGTGATATGGAAGGGGGCTCACACCCCTGTGGTCTTGGTCCCCGGTGGATGTATTTTGTACCAGCATGTATAACGTCTGAGTTAAAATATATATCTATATACTCCCAGAGTAAACTTTACCTGTGCTTTATCTTAATGCAAAAAATTCCTACCATACAACCCCAATCAACACTCATATTTACTCTTCAAAGATGACTCTAAGTAGCACCATACCCTACCGTATGTTTGCTGACAGGCTTCCAGTCTATTAATGTTGAAACCCTAAATGAAAAAAAAAAACACAAAAGTTGTTTTGTGGATCTCCTGAAAAATCACACTGTACAAACAGCGCCTATGTTATCTTTGCTTTTCACCCATTATAACTGTCGAGCAGTGTTCATATCAAGAAATGACCAATGTCTCTAATCTGGGAAATCAAGTAGGCATCTGAGTGATAAACTGGAATTAGGAAGCAAGGCTCATGAATAGTAAAAGTCAAAGAATACCCCAAGCTGCAAAAAAAAAAAAAAAGTGACTGAAAATAAATGACTGTCATGATAGAATTACACATTAGGTCTTTGGATATTTAACAATTGTATGTGCAAGCTATGACCCTAGACTGACAAGACAATAAGCTGTGCATTTGCAAATGGCTTAAAGAATCACATCAACCCAAGATATTAGTGCCCAAGGAAATTATTATTGTAAAGGTAACTGAAATATATCTACTATAAACAAGAGAGCATTTTTTTGTTTGTTTAGCTTTAATGCAATGCTAAGTGATGAAGACAGTACCTGAAATAGATATGCTATTAGCTGATTAGATGCTTTCAAAACGTAGCAAACAAGTTACTCAAATGAAAAAGCTGATAAAGCAGGACAGAAATGAATATGCCTACTTGGGCAGCAAATGGATTTCTGACTTGGTAGGATATAAAGAAATCCTTAGATGGGTAAAACTGCTGACTATGAAAACATGAGGCAAGCAGGCCAGCATATTTGAGTGTATTTCTTTTGGATTCTGGTGCCGCAGTTATATTTTTCCTTAATGAGAAAAAATGCTTTACAAAGTGGGAAGGACTATGAATGAACTGCCTGGCACATGCTAAACATTAACGTCAGTAATTTTGTATCATTTCCATGGTTCGTAAATCTGAGGACAAGCTGAAATGTTTCTAAAAGAATAAAAACACTAAGAGCTATAAGATTCTACTTCAAATGCTTATCACGACAAACTCCACAGATCAGCATGCTCCCAAAAAATCATTAAGAACTGTGTTTTTTTTAAATGTAAATTCTGCATGTGTTTGTACATACTTACACTTTTCTAAATTCAAGATTTACGCTCAAAGATGCTTTATCTTAAAGGAGAAGAACGTGTAAGTTTTATCTAAAGAAATTAAGTATATATTTTTGAAAAACAGGGACTCAAACTCCTGGATTTGAAGCTAAAGTATTTAGCAGGCATGCTGCACTGACCACCTCTGGTTTTAGGCAGTGGTGCTCTTTATCACATGACCAAAGTGCAAGACTGCTTTATAGCCAGACATCTTGATTGCAATATGATATGTTGTCAATCCATCAAAGTCCATTAACAGTAAGAGAGACAAACTGAAATTTCACAAACACACACACAAAACTATGTTCTCAGATGGAAAAGTAACAGGAAACCCTTTTACTCATTATGAAATACACACTTAAATAGCTGTAGCTATATCTAGAATTAGAAGTTTTGCTAAGTAATGTGCAAGTAAATTTCGCTGGAAAAATAAACATCAAAGGTAGTATTCTTAAAAGTGTAAGTATACCATAAAATACATTTTATTCATCCCTAAGTGTGTTTTCCTCCCCTTAAAAATTGTTTAATTCACTGACACATAGAAGGAGATCATGTCTTAATGTTTCTTGTCTTATTCTGTTTTTGTTTTTCAATATTATTTAGCCTCCACAGTATAGTCCATGCTGGGTTTGCATTGAAATCCCATGATGCTTTCCTTAGGAATTAATTTCCTGGCTTTCATATTACATGGTCCATTGCATTTAAGATTTTTGGCCAAGAACAGCCTACACAGAAAAGGAGTTTGCAGCTCTGGAATCTTTCCCTCCTACATTGGGGTTACAGGTTCATAAGTGTATACTATGTTAATTACCAGTAGGCCCTTTATAAGCCTAGCCATGCAAACCAAATGTGACCTACAAATTTAATTTATTATGATTTGAAGTTCTGCGGACATTGAGTACAATATAGAAAAGACTCAGCTTAGCCTAAACAAATAAATAACAGTGTCAGTATGTCTGCTATGTCAAGTTATTTTAGGTTAGAACAAATTAAAATTAGTAATAACTGCTTATAATGCTGTAAGGATGTTAAGACTTTGCAAAACTTAAAGATAAGAACTGTGGCCCTTTAAGCAGTTAGTCTTAAGAGAGATTAAAACTGTATTTAGCAGGAAAATATGGCAAAGCTAGAAAAAACAAGCATTTATCAATATGAAATATTGACTTTCAATACAAGTGGAGTGCAGAAACAATAAATATGTCTGCCTGGTTCTGTGGCACACTGGATGGATTCCCAACTGCCTCTCAGGGATCTGGACTTCAGCTAGTGGCCCCAACACCATAGCATTCAGGCAGGGAAGGGAAGGAGTGAATGGGTGGGATCTGTTCACTTCTTACAGGGGGGGAGGGTTGTGTACACTCAGGGACATACTAGAAGGTATTACCTTCCTGGTAGAAATTAGGAAGCTCACTGTTCATAACTCTTGGGGTTGGACAGGAATGCCTAGAGGGAACACCCCTTGCAGAAGTGAGGGGCAATCATCCACTGTCATACCACTGCATTAGGGAATGTGGAAACTAAAGAGAAAACCTCAAACTACCCTGGTGGATGTCTGAAAGATGGTCCCTCCCAGCCCACTGTCACCCTGATGATGGGGATCAAATGGGCCAAATGGCCGGGGGGGGCGGGGGGATTGACAGGTTTTTGAATTCTGCGAGGAAGTCGTATTATGTGATAGGTTTGTGAATTCAGAGAGGAAGTTGTATTATGTGAGGGTTCCTTGTTGACACAATGAATAGTGTCACGTGTAGAAGTATCTCTGAGCATTGTGTGGCCTTTGAGGTTGTTGACATCCCACCACAAGTGGTTTGAAAGTACAGAAGTGAGGCACTTGGTTTTCTGTCTTCTAAATGGCATGTATGGTGATGTAGCAAAGATTGGTGAATTGGTCTAGGTGGTGTTGGATTCATTTTCCATTTTTGTCGCAGTTACAAAGTTGTATGAGGGCTTTTAGTTCTTTGGTGAGCCATTCTACTTTATTCTGTTAGAAAACTCTAGTGACAAATGGGAAGTAATCTGCCTATAGCATGTGATTCCTTATTTAGTGAATGGGAAGTCTTACCCACAGGTTCGTGGGCATTACTAAGGGCAGATCAGATCTATTATAGAGTCCACTTAGGGATTCTGAGACCAGGTAAGACAGTCCATGGCCAACCAATGCATTTTATCAGATCTCTTTGGTACAGGGTCACAATGTCAGGGTTTCTTCACCCATGGTCTAAAACCAGCCAAACCATTTTGTTGACTGGTGGTACCACCCAAGAGAAGATATGAGAGACTGAAAAGCATCTGACAGTCTGTCTACTGGTCATTATCAAGATATGGGTTGGGGGACTTCTCTGATGTGCCAAGTGCTTGCTCTTGTACTTATGCCCTGTCCTTAATGTGGGATTCCAAGGAGGATGAAGTCCCAGATATGGTGCTGACATCCTGACAAGGTGTTTAACAACTGTGTTCTGGGACTAAACTGGGATTATCTTAATAGTAGAGGTAGAGGCATATGCAGGGTAGCTTGCATCAGTGAGGTTTGCGTGAAAATCAGTCCCATGTGGTAGCCATTTGAAATGTCAGGACCCTCTAGAGTGAGTCCTGAAACAGAAACTGAATAGCTGAAAAAATTGACTGACATATACTAAGTCCAAGATGACCATTTCCTGGAATATTCCCTTTTTTCTGAGGTATGATGATATTGGAGTTACATAGAAGTTTGGGGTTTGGGGCTTGCCCCCCTACCATCAGGGGGTGCAGGGTGGGAAAAAAGAGATGTTCAAGATTCGCTCTTCTCGTGTATGTTGGTCTTTTTTTTGGTTTGTCGGTATTTTGAGTGGCAGCATTTCAATAGGGAACCATGCCAGTCTCAAGTCTGAGGTGGTTAATCCAAACAGATCACAGTCAAACACAACTGTACTTAGTCCTGCTGAAGAAAAGAGGACCAATGTCAACCCTGAGACATCAACTGCCAACGTCAAGCTAGAATCAGACCCAAAGGAGCTGACACTAGGAAGATCAAACTCAACAACACTGCAAATATCAAGTCTAAGGGAGGGGCACATAGTCCAGGCTTGAAGGAGATATTAGTATTGACACAGATGATGAGAGCTGGATGGATGGTTTTAAGAGAACTGGAGCTCAAAGGGACTCCAGTGATGAAGGGTGAGGGCTGAAGTCCAAAAGCATCATCAATAAAGGTGCTTTGGAGTAGTGCCAATCCCGACAATGGTGGAGGATGGCTTCTAGCCTGTGGAGCTAGCTATGTCATTTAGTTCATTTTGAGGTATTAGCTATGATTTTTTTGCTTTATCTTGGATTATCAACCATAATTTCTGACTGCAGTCTGTTTCTCTTTGTATACTGCTGCCACAAGTGAGATGCATGGATTGTATCAAGTGGGGAGCAAAGATGTTGGTTCGGTGTTTAGAAATGTGGGTTTGTTTTTCCTAGTTATAGCACTCTGAACTGCAGCCTTTTCAGAGCTAGTATTTAGTTTTTGCCCTAGTTGTAGCATTTGGTCGTAGTGCTTTAAATTACAATTTTGGATCCAGGACTGGTGGGCGGAAAACGTATGTGTCGTTGGGCAAAGAAGGCTATGAAGAAGGACATTTTAGAAAATCCTCAATAACTCATTCTTGTTGTCAGTAATGGAAAATTGTTTTAGTGACTTTTATTCTTTCTGATCTTTAATTGCATTATGTGGCAATTATTTGACTGTTCCCCATTTGCTATTTAAAGGTTGCTTGCCAAAATGCATTACTCTGAAAGCAGTAGTTTGTATCGTGGACATTTTATCAAAGCCAGATAGAGTTATTGAGGCATTGTTATGTGCTTGTGTCTGACAACACCAGTTTGTTGTTTCACTACAGCTGTACTGCTTGGCTTAGCAAGAGCTTTCTTAGTAAATCAATCCATACTATTGCAATATTTTTTAACTGATAAAAATTGTTTATAATATTAACAATCATTCAAGCAGATTAACGTTCTTGGTTATGAAGCACTATAACAAACCAGAATTTGAACTGATGTTAGCAGGAAAATAGACCTGGGACCATACCTGCTGTACAGTGAAAAAGGCCTTCTGCATATTTTTGTAGTCCAGCTGCACAAACATTGACCTTCTGGACCTAAACAAATGCATCAGAAAGGAGGGGTATGGAGGTCAAACACAGAAAAAAGGACTGCATACCCTCCAGGTAAGAATGGAGATTTTGTTTTTATGAACACAACTCCTTCCACATGCCTGACCTTAGAAGTAGAAGCTTCCACTATAACAGCATCACTCGCAGTCTTAGAAACTTCAGAAGGTTTTGATTTTCTCTACCTTAAAAGTGGAAGAGTCCAATTAGTGTGGATGGTTTAAAACCATCACAGATATTGCACTGCTTGGGAAGATGTATTTCTGCAGGACACTAAACACAGAGAATGTTTGCCTTGAGGTGGAGTTTTTATCTTACCACCACCTATATGTATGGAAAGCAAGATCTTCTTCCTTATCAACTGTCACTGTAGCAATCTAGCAACTAGAGAAAAGCAACTGCAATCTCTTGACAGAAAAGAAGTTATAAATGAATACATCTTCATCTTCACAGATAAACAGATTGTTTTCTTCATTTCAGAACGAATTAATCCAATGCATAATATATACAAACACTCATTATGTAGGGTTAAAATTTTGGAGTGAGTTGGATGAAGTGGTGATGACTGTACCCAAGGGTGAGAGACTGGTGATTGGAGCAGATTTCAATGGGCATGTTGGTGAAGGGAACAGAGGGGATGAGGAAGTGATGGGTAGGTATGGTGTTAAGCAAAGGAATGCAGAAGGTCAGATGGTAGTGGATTTTGAGAAAAGGATGGACATGGCTGTGGTAATATGTATTTTAACAACACAGAGGAGCATAGGGTGAAATACAAGAGTGGAGGAAGATGCACACAGGTGGATTATATGTTATGTAGAAGGGCCAGTCTGAAGGAGATTGGAGACTGTAAAGTGGTGGCAGGGGAAAGTGTAGTTAGGCAGCATAGGATGGTGGTTTTTAGGATGACATTGGTGATCAAGAAGAGGAGGATGAGTGTGAGGGAAGCACCAAGGATCAAATGGTGGAAATTGAAAAAGGGTAATTGTAAGGTGATGTTCAGGGAAGAGTTAAGACAGGCACTGGGTGGCAGTGAAGAGTTACCGAATAGCTGGGTAACTACACAGAGCTAGTAAGAGAGATGGCTAGAAAGGTGCTTGGTGTGACATCTGGAAAGAGGAAGGAGGACAAGGAGACCTGGTGGTGGAATGAAGAAGTACAGGAGAGTATACAGAGAAAGAGATTGGCGAAGAAGAAGTGGGATTGTCAAAGGGATGAAGAAAGTAGACAAGAGTATAAGGAGATGAGGTGCATGGCAAAGAGAGAGGTGGCGAAGGCTAAGGATAAGGTGTATGAAGAGTTGTATAAAAGGTTGGACACTAAGGAGGGAGAAAAGGACCTGTACCGATTGGCTAGACAGAGTGACCGAGCTAGTAAAGATGTGCAGCAGGTAAGGGTGATAAAGGATAATGAGGGAAACGTACTCACAAGCGAGGAGAGTGTTTTGAGCAGATGGAAAGAGTACTCTGAGGGGTTGATGAATGAAGAGAATGAGAGGGAGAGAAGGTTGGATGATGTGCGGATAGCGAATCATGAAGTGCAGTGGATTAGCAAGGAGGAAGTAAGGATAGCTATGAATAGGTTGAAGAACTGAAAGGCTGTTGGTCCAGATGACATACCTGTGGAAGCATGGAGGCATTTAGGTGAAATGGCAGTGGAATTTTTAACTAGATTGTTTAATGAAATCTTGGAAAGTGAGAGGATGCCTGAGGAATGGAGAAAAAGTGTTTTGGTACCGATTTTTAAGAATAAGGGTGATCTGCAGATCTGTGGTAACTATAGAGGGATTAAACTGATCAGTCACAGCATAAAGTTATGGGAAAGAGTAGTGGAGGCTAGGTTAAGAAGGGAGGTGATGATAAGTGATCAGCAGTATGGTTTCCTGCCAGGAAAGAGCACTACAGATGCGATATTTGCTCTGAGAGTGTTGATGGAGAAATACAGAGAAGGTCAGAAAGAGTTGCATCGTGTCTTTGTGGATTTAGAGAAAGCATATGACAGGGTGCCTAGAGAGGAGTTGTGGTATTGTATGAGGAAGTCAGGAATGTCAGAGAAGTATGTAAGAGTGGTACAGGATATGTACGAGGGTAGTGTGACAGCGGTGAGGTCTGTGGTGGGAGTGACGGATGCGTTTAAGGTGCAGGTGAGATTACATCAAGAATCAGCTCTGAGCCCTATCTTATTTGCAATGGTGATGGACAGGTTGACAGACGAGATCAGGCAGGAGTCCCCGTGGACTATGATGCTTGCAGATGACATTGTGATCTGTAGTGAGAGTAGGGAACAGGTGGAGGAGACCATGGAGAGGTGGATATATGCTCTAGAGAGAAGAGGAATGAAGGTCAGCAGGACTAAGACAGAATATATGTGTGTGAATGAGACGGAGGATAGAGGAATGGTGAGGATGCAGGGAGTAGAGGTGGCAAAGGTGGATGAGTTTAAATACTTAGGATCAACAGTTAAGAGTAATGGTGAGTGTGGAAGAGAGGTGAAGAAGAGAGTACATGCCGGATGGAGTGGGTGGAGAAGATTGTCAGGAGTGATTTGTGACAGACGAGTACCAGTAAGAGTGAAAGGGAAGGTCTACAAGAGACTAGTGAGACCAGCTATGTTATATGGGTTGGAGACAGTGGCATTGACAAAAAGGCAGGAGTCAGAGCTTGACGTGGCAGAGTTGAAGATGTTAAGATTTGCACTGGGTGTGACGAGGATGGACAGGATTAGGAATAAGTATATTAGAGGGTCAGCCCAGCTTGGAAGGTTTGGAGACAAAGCCAGAGTGGCAAGATTACATTGGTTTGGACATGGGCTGAGGCGAGATGCAGAGTAGATTTGGAAAAAGATGCTAAGGATGAAGCTGCCAGGTAACAGGAAAAGAGGAAGGCCTAAGATAAGGTTTATGGATGTGGTGAAAGAGAACATGCAGGTGGTTGGTGTGACAGAGCAAGATGCAGAGGACATGAAGAAATGGAAACAGTTGATCTGCTGTGGCGACCCCTAATGGGAGCAGCCGAAAGAAGAAGAAGTAGATTATGTAGGGTGATCACTGAGATGATTTACAACTCCGTAGCTTTCTCTTTAAAAGTGATCATTCCACTGGCAGGCAACTACTTATTACAGTATAACATCTTGGTTATTACACTGTATTTCAAGCGCTATACACTTTACTAGAAATTTTACCCTGCCCATTTTGTTTTCTGCTTGATAATACTGCAGTTAGTTATTTATTGAGTTATTGTCTGAATGACTGGCTGGGTAACTGTGCTACATTATTCATCAGTTTACATTGAGATCTGCAGAAGACTACAGAAAACATGCCTTCCCACTGCAAACTCTTTCTCCTTCCAATTCCATCACCAGAAGGCAGGACAATATGAAATGGATGTATTTACACAATGTCACTAGAGGCAAAGCTCTCACATAAAAGTACTCCTAATGTCAATAAGTTTGTCAGTAGTACACATGCTGTGACCATCACACACAATTCAAAGCAAACATATTGACTCACATATGCTGAGGCACTTAAATGTCACCTTCCTAACCCACAAAGACCTCCTAGATGAAATACAAATAACGAATACCCTCAGCAGCCCCAAATGCACCCTTTCAAAACAACACCCACATCAACACATAAAGCTACATCTCATGCAGCGTCTACCTCTAAGCCCATAAGGCAAGCCACCACACAATCCAACATTCAAGTCACTGGAGACTCCATTGTGAGACACATTGATGTCCCTCTCACCAGGCTGAGTAAGGAGCCAGTTGCTTATCAGGGGTTAGGTTCCACCACATTATGCACGCACTCAGGTCATTGGACCACAAGTACCAATATGATTCACTCATAGTCCATGTGAGAGTAAATGACCTGAGATGTACCTCCCTAAACTATACGAAGACTGACATCATGGAGGTCTCAGAATATGTGTCTCACACTGGTATGAGCTTAGCATTGAGCAGCATTTTACCTTCTCCAAGGATGATATACCACAATATGAACAACAGATGATTAACTTTAATAATTGGCTTAGTTTCTGGTGTCATTCTAAGGGATGAAATATTTGTCAGTATGGAAGGAGATGGTCAATAACCATGCTGCTTTGCCAGGGATGGTCTGCACCTCTCCCCTCTAGGCTTCCGAATATTAGCTAAAACATTGTCTTCCCCCATAGTGCGTTTTTTTAGGCAATGCCCAACTGAAAGCAATTCTGACATAGCAAATCAAAACCAAGAAAATCTAAATGTATTACTGCTCAATGCTAGGAGTCTAAACAAAAAAACTCCACTCCCTAGAAGCTCTCTTCATCCTAGAGAATGCTGACATTTGTGCGGTCACTGAGACATGGTTTAAAACCACAGAGGGCACACCAACTGTGCAAGGTTATAATGCCTTCAACACATTTAGACCAGCTACTTCACAGGCGAGGACTAAAGTTGGAGGTGTCTCTATTTACATAAAAAATAAATATGCTTCAAGGCTGGTCAAACAGGACAATGCACTTGAGCTGCTCCATGTTCGTCACCATAGGCAAAATCCAATACCACTTCCTTGCAAGCTAAGCTATAGGTCCCCCTCTATGACCCAGGAAACCCATACCATGTATTTAAACTTATTAGTAACACTTACCATCCAACTTAATACCATATTCATGGGTGACTTTAATTACCCCACTATTAACTGGCGATCTTATATGACACCAAACATACAGGCACAGAAATTCCTGGATTTTCTAAACACAGACTCCCTGGACCAGATAATCAATTCACCAACCAGGGGTGCAACCATACTGGATCTGGTCCTCACTAATATGGGAGAGTGCTACACACCCCCTACTTTAATGTCTTCCTTGATAAGATCAGACCACAAAATGGTCTCCTTTGAAGTAAAAATAAAACCTGGACCCCCAGCTAAACCTGGAATATTCAGGAACTACTCTAAGGCTAACCTCCTGCTATTAAGTGATAACCTGTCAAAGTTTCACAATTCCATAAACCCTGACAACACTGCTACCTATGCAAAACTGTGCATAGAAACCCTGTACAAGCATGTTGATGGCTGCATAGAGGCAGCTGTACTCACCAGGAAGAAGTACAGAACTAACACAAAAAACAAGCCACCCTGGAGGAATCACAAAATCAATAGGCTGTATAACAGAAGGAAGAAAATCATGGCAAAAATTAGGAGGTGCAGCACCCAGCAGGATAAAAGCACTCTCATAAAACTAAACAAACAGCTCAGAGGACAAATGAAGTCTGCCAAAGCCAAATTTGGGGTAAGTTTGGCCTCCCAGACCAAAGACAACCACAAAACATTCTTCAACTATGTCCATAACCTCAAGGGCAATAGACATTGTGTGCAGAGCTCATTGTAAATGGCACCACCTATACTGAGCCAGAAGATATAGCAAACCTTCTGGCTGATAAATTCAGCTCCCACGTTACCCCTCTCTCGCCCTCAACCTTCCCTCAGGAAATACCATCAAATATAACTCCCCCTTCTATCACTAGGGAACAGGTCCTTAATGCTCTCTCACTAGGACCAAGAATACTGCATCAGTGGGCCCAAACAATATCCCAGGATGCCTACTAATCAGTATGAAACATGACCTATCAGGGCCTCTCGAATTACTATTTAACTGTAGCCTCCAAACAGGCTCTGTGCCTCTTGAATGAAGAACAGCAACCATCATCCCTCTGCACAAAGATAGGCCATCTACAGACCCTGGAAACTACAGACCTAAGTCTCACTAGTCTTATATGTAAAGCCATGGAATGAATTATCATGGAAATGATCAACAGAGGTATAGTAAACCTCCAGACACTGGACCCAACCCAGTTTAGTTTGCATCCTGGTGGACTTCTTTGAGAAGGCAACCAAAGCAATGGCTGAGGGGAAAATGGTTCACACTGCCTACTTTGATCTGGCCAAGGCTTTTGACACAATACCTCACTCGGGCATTGTTGACAAACTCAAGAGGTTAGGTACAAACCCATATGTCACCAGGTGGATTGCCAAATGGCTCACAAACAGGATCCAGGTAGTTAGAATTTGGGAGTCCACCTCTACAAAGAGGCCAGTCACAAGTGGAGTCCTTCAGGGATCAGTCCGTGGATTGCTACTTTCTGGCACTTACTTCTCTGAAGTTAAGACTAATGTCAGGGATCTCTGTCTGACTAAATTTGAAGATGATTGCAAATTAGGAGCTGTCATTGAATCTCACACTGACACAAATGTTCTCCAGGAAGGGCTGGAACAGACAAATAACTGGTGTCAGAGCCATGGACTAAAACTAAATGCCAAGAAATGCATAATAGTATCCTTTGGGAAGTCATCCACCCCTGGTAACTATCATATTGACAGCACACCCCTTAAAGTTAACCCAGTAGTCAGGGACACTTAGGGACACACATAGATAGTAATCTAGCCTTTGACCATCACGTGTCTACAGTAGTGAGGAAATCATTCTATGTTGAGCAACTTATAAACAAAGGTATGGCATCTAAGTCCATGAAAGTAATTGTTCCACTGTAATCGGCATTCATCAGACCTATCACTGAGTACAATGGCCCCTTTGATATGTACCTAATCAGGCATATCCAACAATTAGAATGTCCACAGAGGTTCCTCACTAAAAGAATACAGAGCATAAGTAACATATCCTATGCAGACCACCTGAAGCCCCTATCCTTGTATTCTGTCTCCTACAGGCTTTTGAGAGGAGATCTATGCCTGGCATGCAGGGCATTGTCAGACCCCACACTGATGGACCTCCTGCATATCCACTAAACAAACAGCACCAGAATTATCCATTCTAAAGACTTAAACCTTGCCTGTGATGTAAATAGGACTTGGTGGAGGGACAGGCATGTATCCCAGAGACTATCTTATCTGTGGAACAGGCTCCCCAACCATGTGAAGCAGAGTTCCTCCCTAACCCAATTCAAGTGCAACTTGGACAATTGGATGGAAAACCGAAAATTCAGCTCTGATTTGGCACCTATGTCTCCAATGGACACAGGCAAGCTGTAAATGGTTCATCTCCCCAGGTCCCTGTTTGCAAATGTTTTATCTCCCAAACTCCTGCTTACACTTATCAAAGGGATCAGAACTTGTCAGAGATTTGGGATGCATAACTAGGCTTAACAAGGCCCTTGTGGTTGTTAGCCTAGTAAACACCTATGAACCGATGGAATCGAACAGCTGTTCAGCATACATTAAATATAGACACAAGTTTATTAGACTTAATAAATATAGTTCCACTGAAGTAACTACAAACTACATACCTTGGAGTCAAAAAGCTTTACTTGATAAAGGCATAATTATAGCAAAGATAAATAGTATGAAAATATGTTTGCTCATGAATCATGTTTATTATTGTCCACTAAACTGCCTTTGTGCTGTCCATGTTCTTGAAAAGATGATCTCCAGAAGTTAGTATAATATTCTAAATGAGAATTCCCCATTTGAAAGTAGAAACAACCAGAACATTCTGTGCTTTTTTTCCTACTGATGCATCTTCCTATACATTCCAGTATGCTACCAACCTTCTGTACAATCTGTGCGAATTGTTTACTTTCAGGTCATCAGATGTGACTACCCAGGACCCTTTTTACTTCCATTGTTTCTATTATATTCCCTCCACATCTGTACTCTTTTCCTGAGCCGCTGTTCCCCCTATGCACCTCTGCAGATTTTTTTCATTCTGAATTTAAGAAACAATGATTCAGACCTTGCAGCCAGCCTTGTTAAGATTCTTTCCCCTATACCTGTTCTTTGCATCACCTCAGCATATTTGTGCCATCCACAAAAAGTGCACTTTTTCTTGCAGACCTTCCACTGCATCACTTATAAATACACAGAAAAAAACAAACGATGTTCAGACTATAAAGATAATCATTGCTAATTATGTATCTTAAGCAGACTCCACTTATTGTCATCTTCTGTTTCCTGCTTTCAAGCCAGTGATTTGCCTAAACTTACATCCTAAGACCCACTTCAAGACATTATTCATTAATGTTACATGCAGCCCTGTTAAAATCAGTGATATATGTCCACAATCTCTCCCTCAATATCCACCAGATATAGACTGTCAAAAATATCCATTAAATTCACCAAACACAGTGTTTTTTTATTGTGAATCTATGTCTCCATGAGTTCAGCTGTCCACTGGCTTTAAGATATTCCAAAATTCTTTCCTTCAAAAATGAATTAATAGTCTTTCCTGTCATTATGGTCTGTGGATTTTCTTTTGGACTCCTGTTTTTTTAACAGAAAAGGTGAGGTATGGGTCAAACAATATTCCTAAATACTTAAACTGTTTGCCCATTTCGAGAAGTATCCTGAAGTTTATATTCAAATAAAGTGAGTTGAAGAAAATGATACATAATCTAGGTTACTGTATAAAGAATGCTTAATAAGAAATAACAGTAAGTAATCCAAGTACAGAAGAACCTGAGTGGTAGGCAGGAAAAACCTGATGGTATAGTTAAATAATATGAAGAGAAAGGGATCCAGGACCAATCCTTCTGGAACTTCCATCTCCACAGACAGTGAGTAAAACACTGTTCCTGACCAGTGTGTACTTACAAGGACTTTTTGTGCAGGCAGCTTTTAAAACCGTTCAAAACAGTTTGGTCTAAATCATAAGGATGTGTTGGTGATATGCTGTGAATTCACATGCATTAATGAAACAAAAGAACAGGGCACCTGTTAGCCGGTCTTTATTTGTGTGGTTACAAATACATATTTTTTGTTCCTCTTCCCTGCAGATGACCATCAGCTTCTCTCCTCATTCAGTGGGCCCCTTCTTTGTCTCCCCTGGGTTCAACTCAACCCACATCTAGTACTGGTAAGGAGACAGACAGTGCTGGTGTGCCAGTACCACCTCTAACCCTGTAGCAGCCTTGCAAGCACCACAATTGCTGCCTTCAAGAGGTGTATGCATTCTTTCTCTCATGTGCACCCTCCTGATCTGGCAGTATATCAGTTACATTACTGCAGCAAATCTAGGCTGCCTCCCTCCCCCCAGGATCAGCAAACTGGCATCAGATACTCACTCCCATCCTCCCCTTCTGTTCAGTCCCTCAAGTACTCATGCAGCTACTAGAACCCAGGTCATCTAAGATGTAGTAAGGGCTTTGTACCTCTGTATCATTGGTAGTTAGAGTAATAAGGCAGTGGTACACATGGGTAAAAATAATCCTAAAGTAATTAGACGGAAGTACTATGTCCCAGCCAAAAGTAATGTTTTTTTCTCAGTCAAGTCCAAAACTTCCAAGTATGTGCTTTTGAATTGGGTTGATATGGATTTTTCTAGGATTTTTGAGAGTGGTTATAAAAGTGGAAAGGCACATTTTCTTGGTTAAGGCACAAAGAATGCTTACGCTAGATATACATTTGGCATAACAGTTCACCTCCCATGCATAAAGTACCAGCTCTGAACCTGACCTTTGACAAATGCCTGTTTGCACTTTGCATGTTCTCCCTGTGTCTCTGTAGATGGTTCCT
Source organism: Protopterus annectens (assembly GCF_019279795.1). Classification (NCBI taxonomy): domain Eukaryota; kingdom Metazoa; phylum Chordata; order Ceratodontiformes; family Protopteridae; genus Protopterus; species Protopterus annectens. The sequence goes on along the minus strand of NC_056744.1, from coordinate 61,367,526 downwards.
ACCAATTTCCAAAAATTTGCTGGGTGTTTCAAATTCACCCAAGAATGGAGTTATGGGCAGCAGCAGAGGCTCTAGATAGTGCCTTATAGGGGAAGAGTTGTATAGACTAACCACTCCGGGCATCAGCTGTGGTTCACAGTATCTTCTAGATAGAAGAACATGGATCACAAACTGTGTACCATGTCAGGGCTAGCCAGTTGTTAGTGTAAAAGTGGCTCCAGGTGATTTGATTATGTTGACTTATGTCACCAAAATGGGCATGGGTATTTGCCAGAGATAAGTGGGTTGAAGACTCAGCCAAACTACCCAGATACCCTTGGTAATGGTGGGATGGGACTGTGTGCCTGCCTAGGTTTACTGACAGGACATAGCTTGGAAGCTGATGATATGATGGTAAGGAGTATGCAGGATGTCCGCTGTATCCAGCAGACAAGATGGAAGGGCAGTGTAGCAAAGCCACTTGATTTTGTATCCAGAGTCTACTATTCAGGTGGAGGAAATACTTGAAATGCTATGGGACATGTTGTGAGGGAGAGTCTTCAGAAGACAGTAAGGGATGTCATCAGAATTAGTGACTTACTCACAGCAATCAGTATCCAGTTTAAAGATAGGTCAGTATTCATATCCTCAGGCTATCTCCCCAGCAGGGTTATGATACCAAGTAAAAGAGTGCATTTATGTAGCAATTGCAGAACCTACTAGATAAAAGAAGGCACAACATGAGTTGGGTGTTGATAACTGAGGACCTGAATGCACATATCAGGGCAAACAGAACAGATATGAGGACTGCTTGGGTCCACATGGGTGGGGTTATATGACTATAGAAGGAAAGGCCATTTTAGACTTCTGTCTGACAAATGGCTTGATGGTGGCCAACACATAGTTCAGCTAGTGAGACAGTCATAAGATCACATATAAGAGTGGCCAACATGTTAACTCAATTTCCTCCTGGAAAGAAAAGGCCATTGTGGTAAAATCAGCAATTGCAAAAATAATTCCCAGGTAAACAGTCAGCCCACAGTATAATCCACTGGTTGACACAATCAACTGCAAATAGTGGTCAGAAAAGGTCCTAAGGTCAACAGAGACTAGAATAAAGATGTGGAAGTTGAATGGACAGAAAATACTATGGTTCAAGGAAACATTCAGGGCTCTAGCACCTCAGGAAGAAGAGGAAATTGGTAGAGCTGAAGAAGAATGGCAGCACCTCAAAACAGCATGTGTGAGGACTATGGAACAGCAGCCAAGCCAGCTATGAAAATAAGGTACATAAGGAAAGCAGGTGGTGGAATGCAGAAGTCCATGAAGTTATCAAAAGAAAGGAGTGTAGGAAAATGTGGGAGATAGAAAAGATAGACAAGGCTAAGATGGAATACTGGTTGCCAAACAAAAAGGTGATGACAGCAATTGCAGTAGTAAAGAACAAGATATTAGAGGCACTCTAGCAGCTTCTGGAAAGTGACTCAGCAGATGGCACAAAACTCTATCACCTTACAGGAAAAGACAGAAAGATAAAGAAGATAATCTTCTGACAGCCTTCATAAGGGATGCCAACGAGAACAACAACCTGGTCACCAGTCCACAGGACATCAAAGGCAGATGGAAGAAGTACTTCCAGCAGCTTCTGAATAACGAAAACCCCACATAAGCTGTACTATCCCAGAAGCCCACTCTAGAGGAAGTAATAACAGCACTTAGGAAAATGAAGTCAAGGAGAACAGCAGGCTCAGTCAAGTTTGCAAAGATAAGATTAAGATGTTTGGTGAGTTTGAGGAGAAATGGCTATCCCATATGACTGGAGAATAAGCATACTAGAGCCAGTGTTCAGGAGCAAAGGGATATTTACAACTGTGGCCAGTATAGAGGTATCACACTCCTGTTACACTGCATGAAAGTTCTGGAGAGGGTGAGTGATCATGAATACACAAAGTTGTAGAAAGTAGTATGGGAGATGAGCAGTTCAGATTCAGATCAGGATGCAGCACAACCATCCCAATGTTTGCAGTAAGACAGATAGTTGAGAAGAAGCTAGAGATGAGGAAAGAGTCCAACTGAACATTCATAGGCTTGGAGAAAGCATATGTCAAGGTCTCAAGAAAGCTAATTTGGATAGTCCTGTGATTGTTCAAAGTTCCAGAAAGACTGGTAGAAGTAGTACAGACTATGTGCAAAGACCCACTGTGACAAGTACAAACAGTGTTGAGACATACAGAAGGGTTCCAAGTGAGAGTGGGTGTGCATTAGGTTTAAAGTCTGAGCCCACTGCTGTTCATACTGGTGATGGGCAACATTAGCAAACAGGTCAGAGGGAACAGGTCAATAAAGCTGCTGTATGCAGATGATATGGCATTACAAGTGGACTCTGAACAAGAACTTCAGCAAAGGACAGGGGAATGGAATGCAAAACTGGAGGGACACAGGATGAAACTGACTATAGATAAGACAGCTGCAATGGCATAAAATGGGGGAAATCATAAGAAGCTGAAAATTGGGATAGAAGAGAAAATAGTATGAATTAACAGCTTCAAGTATGTGGGAGGGTTGGTTGAAAAGGGAGGCCTGAACAAGCACGTCAAAGCTAGAATTGGGGAGGGGGGGCAGCAGCCAAATGGCATGGAGTGCTGGGTGTAGTATATGACAGAAGAATGGCAAAGAAGCTAAAAAGTTAGGTGTACAAAACAGAGGAGCAACCAGTACTAATCTATGGTACAGAAACTGGGCAGTGAAGGCAGAGTAGTTGAGGAAGTTAGAGGTGATGGAAATGAAGTGCCTGTGATAAGCAATAGGATGATCACTGTGGGCAGATGAAGAATCGAGAACATCAAAGCAGAACCCCAAGTATCTCCAATTGCATAGAAAGTAAAAGAGGATAGATTACGGTGATTTGGGCACATATGCATGAAAGCTGAAGATAATCTGGTGAAGAAGATTTTAGACAGACAGTAAGACGACAAGAGGAAATGAGAGCATCCAGCAAAGAAATGGATGAATTGTCTAAGAGAATACCTGTGACAGTCAGGTAAGACTGTGCAAGAAGATGAGTGACACTGAATCAAGAGAGATGGGAGCAGCTGATGTAACACCTGACCCCATGGAGCTAAATGGAAAAAGGGTAGTTGATTACGATGATGAGGAGTATAAAACTGAAAAAAGATTTGTTGGAGTCCGCAATATCCTGTGGTCCATGGGTCCCTGCATAGCTAAAATAATTTCTGGGGATGTCTTCCAGAGTTCAGGGAAGGACCCAGAGTCCAGGAGGGATTAACGTTTTGCAGAAGAATAGCCATGAAAGTATTTACGTGCTTTTATAAATTTAGGGTCTATCCATCAGATCCAGTCCTTTCATAGCTAGGTATTTCCCTCAGACATTGATTCTCTTTTGAGATAATTACTATATACATGGTAAAAGAGGCCCTCAGCAGAGTAGTTCCTGCAGGGAGTAAGGGTGGAAGCAGTAGTACCTTACTGGTGCCAAAACCATCAGCACCAACATCAGCTGTTAAGGTGCTGAATGTCAGCCGTTTCCTTGTGTTAAGTTCAAAGTAGTCAATTGTCTTCTTGCTGCAAGGTTGTTTATTTATTGCCATGGATCACATTGTTACTAATCTTTTACAGTCACCACTAATACAGCAAAAACTCAAGCTGAACAGAGTGGGTATTTTTAATTTTTTTTAATTTTTTTAAATTTTCTTCTCCCCAGGGACTATTGTGCATACAGATTAGGTCCAACTGTGTACACTTACTGTCCTGTAATTTGTTTATATGCTATCTGAACATTAGACCAAGAAAATCTGCAAAGTACCCACCCTGTAGATTGCTCTTGACTAAGTTTCATAACCAAAGCTGCAACAAGGTCTACAACAGCTCTTACAGCTTTACAGTCCACTATTTGCCAACCTTGCCATCTTATAACTCAGGCGAAGAAAATCTGCAAAGCACACAGCCCATAGATTGCTTTCCTCCAGGTTTTATATTCAAAGCTACAACAAGGTCTGCAACAACTCTAACAGCTATATAGTCCACTATTAGCCAGTGTATGTGAATTTAATACAAGAAATTACCATAATGTTGATTCTAAAACAAATCTAGCTAGCTTGAAGTTGGCACTAGCCTTTCACAATATCTCTACAGATAGCTCTCGGATCCCCTGCAATATTAGCCCTAAATTGTTTTAATTTTCTTAAAAACCTCCCTTAGTATATACCAGGCTATTTCTATTTCATCCTGACCTTTACCTGTTTTTTCTCCAGAGTCGAGGATGCAGATGAACACATTGCCTGCTTGCCAGGTTCATAGATTTTTTTCTTGCTAACTTGATTTCTGCTGGGGATTAACCCACTCTCTTCACCCACACTCCACTTGCTCTCATGTCACTCCCATACATTACCCCTAATTCCCACACACCCCACCTGCTTTACCTATATACTTCCTGAAAGCCCTCTTCTTCCTATGCCATCACCCAATCACCTTTTAGCTATTGTGACATAACTACTCATCACATTCCTCATTCTTCTTTTCCCCAAACCATTACACTGACAAATTACATCAACTCTATACTTTGTCTTTTGTAATCTACACTTTCTTGCTCGTATATATCTATCTGTGTGTGTGTGTGTGTGTGTGTGTGTGTATGTGTGTGTGTGTGTGTGTGTGTGTGTGTGTGTGTGTATATATATATATATACACACACACACACACACATGTATATGTGTATATATGTGTGTGTGTGTGTGTGTGTGTGTGCATGTGTGTGTGTGTGTGTGTGTGTGTGTGTGTGTGTATATATATATATATATATATATATACACACACACACACACATATATATATATATATATATATATATATATACACACACACACACACACACACACACACACACACATATATATATATATATATATATATATCTATATACACACACACACACACACACATACACACACGCACACACACATAACATCACTAGCACCTCTCTTAATACTTCATGCTCTAACTTATCACACCAACTCTATCTACTCAAATCCTTACATCATACCATACCTACACTCCACTTTCATAGCCCATCTAATACTTATCTCTCTTAACATCCCCAATCTTGTCTCACTTATCTTCATTTTTTTACTTTATCATTTTTACGTGGTCTCTCTTATAGCTAACTATAGCACAACAAGTATTTTCTTCCATTTACAGAAAGGATACATTTTCCAACAGTTATTTACATTATACTAGCTGCCATCCTGAGAAATTAAAAAACAATATTTTCAAGGGTCAATGTATTCGCTCAGCACGCATGACTTCAAACGATGAAGATCTAAGGGTAGAGTTAGAGTATATAAAAAAATTGTTTTCACAAAGAGGATACCCTAACAACATGATGGACTCTACCATAAAATACATTTTTGAATTACGCAACACTAGATATCAACCATTGTTAGGTAATAATTCTGGAAGACTAGAGACCGATGCAACTTCAACTAAGGGGAATACAGATTTGATTTCTAGTAAAAGGTATCAAAAATCATGCATGATACAGTACAATATGGCAGCTAGTTTCATTAAAAAAATTATATGTGACTCATGGCACTTAGTATTTAATGATGCTCAAACTATAAAAGTAATAGGTACGAAACCCAATTTTATTTTTAAAATGGGAAATAATATCAAGAAATGGTGGAATACAAGAAAGAAGTGAAGACGAATAGAAAAAATGTGACAAACAGAAGTTTAAAATGTGGTACATGTAACCAATGTAAATACATGTCTGATGAACTTACAATTAATTTAAACAATGAATTAAAAAGTTGTGTTTATAGTAAGTTAGGAAATTGTAATAGTAAACTGGTAATTTATTTAAGCATATGTCAAAAATGCTCCAGTTTTTACGTTGGTACGACTGAGAGACATTTTAGAAAAAGAATTTATGACCATATCTATAGTATTAAAACAAAAGACATGAATAATGCATTATATAAGCACATTTTTTATGAAGGAGAGGACCATTATTTTAAATTTATCATTTTAGAAACACTAAAATGTAACCCCAAGGGAGGAGATATTAAAAGTCTGTTAAGCTATAGAGAAGTATGGTGGCAAATTTATTTAGATGCCACGACCCCCCCCAGGTTTAAATGACCATATTTCAATTAAACCCCTATTATATCCTATAACTAATAATAAATTCTAACTTTAATACATAAATTATTCAGTATCACAGCCCCCATATAAAGTTTAGATTTTATATAGATTTTAATATACATTTTTTAATTATTCAATAGATTTTTAACATTTTTTAACATTGTGACAAAATCTACTTTGTAATACTAGTATTATTATATAAATCCAAAAAACCAAATCGAAGGCACGAAACACCAACAAGGTTCCACAGTTTATTCACTGAACAAAAGAATCAATCAGTATTCCATCCACAGAAATAAACGCTCTTAACTAAAAAATTGCGTTTTCGTCGTTCCTCACTTTGACTTCATCAGATACCGTCAAAGTGAGGAGCGGCAACCTTAGTTAAGAGCGTTATTCTGTGGATGGAATACTGATGATTCTTTGTTCAGTGAATAAACTGTGGAACCTTGTTCATTTTTGGATTTATTTGGTTTAGTTCGATTTGATACTTTTACTAGTATTATTATACTTCACATATTTTTTATAAATTTCATATTTTAAATGTAATATTTCATATTTTTAATCAATTACTGTGTATTTATACATGTACTGCATCGATGCAGAAACATTTTTCTTATAATTCATTTTTCATTTTTTATTTTTTGTTCATAAATGTAGTTATCATTGTCAATGACGCTTTATATGATGTCTTTATAGAATAGTAGATAGACGTTAACCTAGAATAGTATTTCAATGTATTTATTTATAAGTATTCACAGGAAGTAATATGATCACGTTGTCAATATTATTTTTCGTACAACATTTCATACGTGAAATATTATGTATTGTACCAGTGGCAGCTGTAGAGATGAAAGTTTTAGACTACTTGTATTATTTTTTATTTCTTCACTTTTATTTGTATCATTAACGTTACGTATAGTGTGGAAACACAGTTGTATCACTTTAAATATTCAAATATGTGTTGGCGCCAAAAAAGGCATTTAAGGGCTTGAGTTTAATTGTTTTGTGAGTTCTGAGAAAGCCCTGTAATGTTGGGTGAAAGCGCTTAACTCTGTTTATTTTCTTTTGTATTTTTACAATAAAAACAAGTGATTTATTTTATTTTGGTCGTTCGTTCGTTTGGCTACAGTATCGGATCACTGCGTTACAAAATTGGGCACTTATAGGTGTATTCGCAGTAATTTTTTACGGAGTTATTTTAGTTTGTGGATTTTATAGCTAACTATACCCTCTTTGCCACTCTTAAGCTCTCCCAAAGTATAGCACATATATAGTCAGTTGACTTACTGAAGTCAATTACCATGCTATAAATAGTTATAAACAATTCTGCATTATAGTCCTTTACATCCCCCAGATAATTAACTGCGGTGGTGGTGCTGTGGTAACGTTGTCACCTCACAGTATGATGTTGTCCTGTTCGATTCTCAGCTAAAGTGTCTTCTGTGTTGAGACATGCGTGAATGGGCATACCTTCGTTGAAGGTTGTGCATCAGAGCTGGCAACTCGGTACGTAAAAATCTACTGCCAATCATTAGCGGACCGGAGTTCCGCTGTGGTGACCCCTAACCGGGAAAAGCTGAAAGATACAACAACATCCCCCAGATAATTATGTTACAGCCCTAGAAAATATCTTAAACTGGATCTCCAGTACAATCTCTAATGAGCAAATAATACTTGGTGATATAAATTTAGACTGGCAGATTGATTATCTGTACAAAATACCCTTCGACTAGCCTCAACCTACATGGTTTTTCACAACTCATTTCCTCTCCCACACACTATAGCTATAGTAAGGACTGTGGTTACATTCTCAATTGGATAATGATGTCCGATCCTACCAAATATGTCTCCAATGGCACTCTCTCCCATTCTCTCAGTGACCCCTTCCCAACATATGCAAACAGACTCTACACCCATCACATCAAATAACACTTATTTAAAACTACCTGCATCCTCACTAATTTTAACACTGACATATTTAATAGGATCTTTATGTCCTTTAATTGGTCTGTCCTGAAAATTATTCCTCTGGATGAAGCTGAGTACATATTTAACAGCCTTTTCCTGGAAATTCTTAGTAACTTAGCTCCAGTTAGAATAAAAAGAGTAAAATGTGACCACACTCCTTGTTTATTGAATCAAAGCAGGACATTAATGCATGCAGGAAACATGCCTTGGAAGACATATCTAAACCACAGATTTCCCAAAAACTTATAACACTTCAAAGAACTACAAATCCATACTAAAAGACAAGTCAATTCAGATAAGAAGCTCTACTACAAGGACCCCCTACTCAGTCATGGATCCAACCAAAAAATGCTGGTCTTTTATTAACATACTACACCCTGGAACAGCCACCCCTCATAATCCTGCCCCAAATAAGTCTCCTTCTGAAACTGTTGCCCAATTTAATACACATTTTGTCAAAAATATTATTAGCGATACTAGAAATAACATCACTGACACCTCTCACATCAGACATCCCCAACTTCACCCTAACACCTATCCATACCTCCTGCATCAAATTTCTACTACTCAAATCGAAACCCTGTTCTCCTTCCACAGATGATCCTACAGCAGAACACCTCAAGCTGGCTGCCAGTTCTATAGCCTCTCCTATGCCTGTTATAATTAAGAGACCTATCATGAAATCATATATTCCTTGTCTTTGGAAAAAATCTACATCATCTCCCGTGATAAAGGTGAAACCTCATACCTACCACCATACTATCAACTTTGTCAAAACTTTGGGAGAATTGCATTCATAAGCAATTTCTTTAACACATTCTTCATGAAAGACCACCACATAGCATGGATTTCATTCAAACCATAGTGCTACAACTGCCTTACTAACCTTCACAGATACTATAAACAAGTCCATTGACAAAGGCAGACTCATCTCCTTTGCTTTCCTTAACATCTCTAAAGGTTTTGATTTAGTCTTTCACCAAAAACTTCTCTTCCAACTGTCTTCCATTAGGCTCTCACAACCATTGCGTGGCAGCATGCGGTGCTGCATGACATGCAAACAAGCAAAAATCCGCTCAAATGCAAGGCTTAAATACCAAAAGCTAAAAACTTAAAAAACTCAAAAGAACCACTGAGAGTGCTTACTCTAAGCCCTAGCCCAAACACCCTTCACCAGACAGGTTCCAGTCAGCCCACTTCTCTTACAAGGGCGCAGAAGGGCCCCTTTCAATCAAGGATGGCTTGGAAAATGTGCTCAGAATACAACAGCCACTACAAACAGACTCAGATGCAGCAAACCTGTATCAGAACTATACTACAGCTACTAGCTATACTAATTTAGGCGAGAAACACTAAAATGTTTTAAACAGAAGAAAAACAGCAGTGAGACACTAAATGATGTTTTAAACAGCTAGTAAACAGCAAGGATATACTAAAGAATGTTTTAAATGCAAACAAATTGGCTGTTTAAAACACTGCTTGGCGGGAAAGCAGAACAAACAGAACAGATACTTTGCAAACAATGAACAGTAACAACAATTACTTTGCAAACAGTGAAAATAGAAAAAAAGCTTTGAAAACAGTGAAAACAGCAACAAAATATGATTTAACAGATACAGTAAAATGCAGTACAAACAGTGCAGTTTAGTTTACAGTATTAAAAACAGTGTTAAATAAGTAGAGTACAATAAAAAGTACAGTAAATAGTATAATTAAGCAAAAAGCAGGCAACTTATGTTTTTTGGGCAGCTCAGAAGCCTCTAGTCATCTGGTATCTCAGCTCAGAATTGACTAGTAGCCCACCTCAGTTCAGCTCAGATCAAATATTTATGTGCATGAATAATGAAAGGGGAGTTATGTGCACAAAAGTACGGTACAGAAAAATGGAATAAGTGCACGTAGCCAGTCACATTTTACAAGGGTGGTTGTGTGCCAGTCATAATATGGTCATACACATGTACATCCATGTAGATCAGTGCATATGAACTGTAAATGCATACATACAGACATGTATGGAAATATGCATATCATAATATCAGCTATTATCAAAAAAGCCAGCTATTGACAAATGCAAGATACAAACAAACAAGGGAATCAAATTCAAACCTATAATTCTCACCTATGTTTTCACTATAAACCTGAACCATACCTTCCTAGCTAATCTATTTAGCTATAATTATATAAATTAACAGAAGTTAAAAACTGAACTATATGATTATGCATGGAAAAATTAAACACAATAGACGGCGCAGCGGTAGCGTTGTCGCCTCACAGCAAGATGTTCTCCCATTCGATTCTCGGCTGGAGCTCCTTCTGTGTGGAGTCTGCATGTCCTCCCCGCAGTCGAGTGGCATTTGAAAGACATGCGTAAAAGGGCGTGTCTTCATTGAAGGCTGGGCATCGAGCTGGCACCTTGGCACCGTAAAAATCTACTGCCAACCATTAGCGGTGACCCCTAACCGGGAAAAGCCGAAAGAAGAAGAAGAAAGTATGTGAAGTTGTGTTTCTAAATTAAATGTTAAGTAAAAAAAAAGTACAAGAGCTAACCATGTGCTGTGCATTTGAACAACAAAAGTGTGCAATCATGAGTGCATGTCAGCACATTGCTAACAGCAACAACACACGACTATAACACTTCAGAGTTCCACCTGTCATAGTTTGCAATAAAACTTTTCACTGGACTTGAAATGCATAAGTATACATTAAAAGAATTACTGTTTATATGTAGGCATTAATACATAAATATGTCATTTTGGTAGGAGGACAGTCAATTAAAAAAAACTATTGGATTATAACATTATATTGTGCAATTCAAACTATATAAGTAACATATATATATATATATATATATATATATATATATATATATATATATATATATATATATATATATATATACATATATATATATATATATATATATATACATATATATATATATATATATATATATATATATATATATATATATATGGGTCTACTTTACATAATCAAACATCCAAATGCTCGACTTTTATATGGGTGACACCATATGATCGAACATTTCAATGTTCAAAAATGTCAAAAAAAATAAGTAAATAAACAAAACAAAAACTAAACAGTGCTAGAAGGGGTCCAAGCCCACCTGGACCACCCACGTGGGTGCTGCACCCCCCAACCCACCCCAGCTATTTAAATATACCAACTCTGAGATCGCAATATGTTGTGGTAAAGGGAAATCTTCCCGTTATATGGATCCACATTCAGACCATTCAAACTTTTAAAAGTTCGATCATATAGTCTCGGCCATATGAAAGTCGAGCTTTTAAAAGTTCGACCATCTGAAGGGGACCCATATATATATATATATATATATATATATATTTATATATATATATATATATATATATATATATATATATATATATATATATATATATATATATATGTCTACCTGAAAATGCCGACAATGCAGAACGCCGACAACGAGATAACCGACACGAAAGCACTGAAAAAAAAAGTTCAAAAACACGAAACTTCACATGCCTGACAAACCAAAATCCCGGCAAACAACAAAACAAATACCTTTCCCAAAAAACACACACACAACACAAGCACATCAAAAACCTTACAAACCTACACTAAACCTTACAAACACAACTATCTATGCACTAACCTTAACCCATGCCCTAACCCTAAAGTCCGTCACTATCGCACACCTACCTTACCCGCACCCTAACCCTAACTCACTCAATCCACCCCTAACCCAAAAGTCCATCACTATCGCACACTTACCTTACCCGCAACCTAACCCTAACTCAGTTAACACGCCCCTAAACCTAAACTCCGTCATTATCGCATACTTACCTTACCCACACCCTGACCCTAACGTCTGTCCCTATCGCACACTTACCTTAACATGTCGGTGTCCTCAGCGTCGGGATACTCAACTGTCGGTCTTCTCTGTTGTCGATCTTCCGGTGTCTGTGTTCTCATTGTCGGCGTTTTCAGGTAGACCCATATATATATATATATATATATATATATATATATATATAATACCAAATCCACTTCCAGCACTCGTAAAAAAAGAAGACGGCAGCGAGAGAGTTTTAGCAGTTTATTACCCAGCATTTACACATACATCATTAACAAAATAAGTATGATGTTTCTAGAAACTTTGCAGATAACGAAGATATGCGTAGTCATCCACAGCCTAAGAGGTACAAGTGTCAGTGCACCATGGGAATGGTAGATGTGGAAAAAGCTGTACTGTATAACTTACCAACAAAGTATAAATATTCCAAATCTGTCATTAAATAGGGAATATGGAACTGGAAAAACATCTTCTAAAATAGCTGACACTGAGGTTTCAAGCCACACATATTCATGAAACATTCATATTAGCCTATTGCTTAGCCATTTCAGCTGATGGAAATTTCATTTCTGTTAACGCTGTAAAACTTTATGGAATAACAACAGAATATGTATTTATCTACTTTATAATACTGTCATGTGTCAGCATACTGAGAGCAACTATCATAGTTTGCAAAAATAAACATTAGAAGTCACTTTTGAAAATAAACAATCCACTAATGGCATAATTGCAGAACTGTGAGATTCAATACCACATCTCCACATACAGTGGCAAACCCACAGCCATAAAATGGAATATAGATTACAGATTCACACTTCTAATGCTTGCATTTTGTTTTACAAACTCAAACATATTTCAGCCATGCTGACCTGTATTGGTCTTTCATTCATAAAGTGATTAGAAAAAACATGGGTATTATAATAATGTATTTTCTATAATGTAGAGCTTACTAATGTATGTACTACTGAGTATTCACACATACAGAAGTATAGTGTGTGACATTTCTTAAAACTTTGTGTGTAACACAGTACTGAGTAGTCATCAGCGGCAGAAGCACTATAAGTGTCAATGAAACCTGGCCAAGGTAGATGTGTAAAAAGCTATACTAAAAGCTATACTGTGTAAGTTCAACCAAATTCAAGAAATAACCAGTCAACATGGCAGATACAAGAACTTTAATAAAACAAAAAACAGAAACAAAAACTGTTAAAAAACAATCTTTAAAATTGAAAACATCAGTGCTTTCACGCCCTCACCAGCCACTTCTTCAGACCTAAAACAGAACAAAGCAAGCACCATTTGAATGCATTCTTTAAAATCATCACCTCAATGCATGTGATTTCAGTAGCGGTTTTAAAGGGGCGTACTCATTAAGCCCATTGCCTTTATCACCTTGAAACTTAAGTATCCATTTTATTTCAGTACACTCTGTTTTAGTTCTAGTATCCCCTCCCCTGATGCTTATATTAAAAAGTTCCAACACAGAAAATGTAAAACTATGCATAGTCCTAGCAGTTAAAATGTGCTTGGACAAAAGGGGAAATTCTATAAAGCCTACATGGATTAATTTTATGTGTAGGCATAGTGGCACAGAGATTACACGGAAGTAAGCAGTAAACAGAGCTGCGGGGTGTGCACGAGTATGTGAACACAGAAGTGTCCGTGACATACAAATCACCTCATAAGCAGGTGAATTGCATGCAAATGAGGGTGCTGGAGCAATCCTGCAAGCAGATAGATAGTTCTGCAGACCCTGTGTTGGTATCTGAAGTGTACACTGAAAATTTCCGTGTACATAAAATTAAAAAGTGAACAGGGGCTGTAAAAGGCAAGTTAAAATGTTAGAAATAGCCTAGCAGACACAGATATGTGTAAAACTATGCCCTGTGTGTCCAAAAAGTAATGGAAAATACATAAAAATAAGTTTTTGAATACCCATATTATGTTTGCATGGCATGCAGTAGTGCGCAAATATGCCATTATGCAAAAAATATTTATAAGTGTAAAAACTAAAAATAAAAATATGTGACAATAATGCATTATTGGGCCTTGCATAGAGTATGTACAATGGTAGATTTCTGTGGTTAATGAGGAGGCAGGTCCTGGAATAGTGTAGTTTCCCGGTTGTGTGCACAGATCTGTATGTAAATCAGCTGGGGTTACTGAATAACAAAAATGGGTATATGTGCTTGCAGATCACATCTCTGTAACCCCAGAACCATGTTGGTGTCCTCAGAAGAGGTAGCTGACATCAAAAGGGGGTGTGGCTCTATTTATTTATGGACATTGGAGCACAATGGTTCCCGTTTGTGAGCTGCGCCGCTGAGCAGGGAAGGGTGTGTTCAGTGCTGCTAAGCTTTGTTTAGCTTAGAGGTGCATGTTTAAGCTAGTTTGAGCATGTTTGCATGGTGCGCTGCTGTGCTGAGCATGCCCGTTCATGGGGGGGGGTGTCTATTGACTGCTGAGCATTGTTTATACTTGTGGTGCAGGATTGCACACCACTCTGCAGTGCTTAGCAAAGAAGGCTGTCAAAAAAAGAAAAAAAAAGAAATTGGCTGAGAAAGCCAATCATATATAAATTACTGATGAACCCTGTTCCACTTAAACTGGGCCATTCCAACCCCTCAATGATGTACTTGGCAGGTGATATGCATCATAGTTAGCCAATCACACAGGCTGCATCTGCAGCAGAGCACTATAAACTATGCATAAACCTTATAATCTGATTTTCTCCCATGCTCTGCACCATTGCAGTACAGACTTGGGAATTTTAACTGAGAGAATGGTAGGGGCTGCTGGAGCTCTGCTACATCTGTATGTGCTGGATGCTGAGGTCAGTGCTGATGCTGGCAATAGACCTAGACTGAGAAGGAGAAGAGTGTTCAGGCCCAGGGTAACCTTCCAGGAGCTACATGAGCTGGAGATTGTAGAGCGCCACAGGATGGACAGGGATATACTACAAGAACTCACCAAGTTCTGCCACCCACAACTCAGAACCAGTGACAACAGAGGAGAACCATCCCAGTGGAAACAAATGTATGCGTAGTGCTTAGGATACTAGCTACAGGTATTTTTCAAAGACCGATTGGGGACATGATGTGGGTCTCACAGTCATCAGCATCTTGGGTACTCCACCAGTTCCTGGATGCCATGCAAACACATGCCAGTGTGCACATTTATTTACCCTGCACCCTTGAGAAGAGGGCCTGCAGTATGCATCTCTTCTACCATGTAGCACACTACTCTGAGGTACTGGATGCCATAGATTGCACTCATGTCCATTTCAAAGCACTGCCCAGTGAGGAGGGTAGATTCTACGTCAACCACAACAGGTATCACTCCAGCAACTGCCAGGTTATTTGCAATGCCCAGAGCATTATCATGAAAGTGTGTGCTGGCAGCCCTGGCAGTTGTCATGACTCCCATGTCTACTAGATGTTTGCCAGGGGGACATCCCATATGGCCATCTACTGGGGGATGCTGGCTATGCAGTGGAACCATGGATGATGACACCCATCAGAAATCCACACACATCTACCAAAGAATGACATAATGAGGCACACGCACAAAATAGAAACATCATAGAGCATGCATGGGGGCTGCTCAAGTCATGGTTCTGGTGCCATGATATATCTGGTGGAACCCTGCAGTACTCTCCAGCCACATGTGCACAGATGTACACAGTATGTGAGATGCTACACAATATCATCCTGTGGAAACAGCTACAGCAGAATCATCGCATGGAAGGGAGTAAGGACACACACCCCACCAGTGCCTAGGTCCTCGCAGCCACACTGACAGGGTGACTAGGAGAAGGAACCCCCTGAGGCTGTTTCTGTAGGCAGAAGTAGGCATGCCCAGTATGCCATGACCTTGTCCAAGAGACAACGCATCGCCCATGCACTGACAACCTACAGTCCTAGGGACTGACACCTTACTGTGACTCGCATACATAGTAAAAAAGATGCCAGCCAAACCACACAACCTGTAATTAACCATGTATTGACTGTGTACTACGTGAGTCAAACAGAGTCAGCCCTGAAACACAGGTTTCTCAACCACTGCTTTCACAAGGAAAGTCACTCTCCTATACAACAAATGTATGGAGTATTAGACTATGGTAGCATATGTATGGACCTGCAACATGTATTCAAGGGAATAGAATGGGCTAATGGGCTATTTGCAGAGAACTAACAGCTACTTGGGACAAGAGGTACTCTGTCCAATACTGAGTGCCCCATAATATGCATTAGGCCACATGGCTGGAAGCTCCACTGCATTATGCAAGGGAAATGCCAAACAGTGGGGTCATAGGACAGATGCACGACTGTCAATGCCAGAGTCCCCTACCACCAACACATTAGTGTTCCCATACAACTACAGCAACAGTATGTTTGCAAGGATATATCAGCAGACGACACAGTTCTAGGACTGTCACAAAGAAACTGGCCACATGTTCTATTTTTCACAAAACGCAGGGGTCACAATGTATGCCTGGTATGCTGGTGATAGTGTGAGGAATTAAACCTCACCTTCTGGCAGCTGATGTGGCTCTTTGGCTAAGGACATTAGCTTGGTTGATGGTGCTGATGGATCGAAACTGGCTGTGCCTACAACTTTTGCATATGAGTTACTCGTATGGTAGGAGTCCCACAGACTGTCAAAATGCCGCAATCTGTTACTGCAGGAAAGTTGGACAAGCCCAGAGAAAATAGGGGGACACATGGCCAATCCTACAGACATTATACATGCTCTGAGTATCCTAGGTGGCTAGTATAACAGCAGGCTGTAACAGGTCAGATTAGCAGCAGGATGTAAAGGCCATCACTTAACTGTGTCAATACTTACAACAATTCAGTGGACTGCCTTTAGTAGTATATTACTGGATAAACACAACTGTATGAAGAACAGAGCAGTCATATGGGGCAGAATGCTGGACATTCTGCAAAAACATGTACAGGGACAAGTGTGAAGACTGTCACCATGTGTGTGGTGTTACATCATGTACCTCAGTCACAGCATATCTCTCAACCACTTAAAGTAGGAAATCTGGACAAAGCCATGAACAACAGTGGGACAAAGGCCCAAATATAAGGAGAAGGATTAACTATTGGCCAGACAAATGTGGAAAGTTCAGTGAATAACAGGTCATGCATTAGCATGTATGTCCTGATGTGTATGGTGTCAATAATTCAAATATCTGACATCATTTCCTAACATTCAGTCTATAATGAAGTGCCACTAATGTACCAGAAAATCACAATCCTATGTAAAACGTATCAAAAATATGACACAAAACTCTGTACATTCTATTACAATCTGTATAGTTGATAGGTATGTGTCATATATTACATTCAGCAAACAGCTGGGGAATGCCTTGGACAAAATATCAGGGAGGTGCTGCACTGCTGAATCAGGTGCAGCAGCCAGTTGGCTGCAGCTCAAAAAATCCCAGACTGGAGTACAGGTAGGTCTGGCCTAGAGTCACTTTGTAAGTACTGACAGTCACACTGGGCATGCTCCAACACTTAGCAAACTTGAGCCCATGTCTGATACCTGATGCCTCATCTGCCCAAAGAACTGCTATGTGGAAATATGTCTGTGCATACAGACAGCTATGTATACATATCTGTCTCT
Source organism: Protopterus annectens (assembly GCF_019279795.1). Lineage (NCBI taxonomy): Eukaryota > Metazoa > Chordata > Ceratodontiformes > Protopteridae > Protopterus > Protopterus annectens. The sequence continues at coordinate 61,349,924 of NC_056744.1, read as the reverse complement.
CCGTATCCCCATCACACATGGTTACTCTATCTATCAGTATGTGGCACATATATGTTTATGTTAATGAAATATATATATATATATATATATATATATATATATATATATATATATGACTCTCCATATATATCTACCTACACAGTTACGTAATGCACACACACAGCTACAGTTAGGTTGACATCCCTGTTTTATATATATATATATATATATATATATATATATATATATATATATATATATATATATATATGCGTGTGTGTGTGTGTGTGTGTGTGTGTGTGACTGTGTGTATGCAGATATATCCCCTACAGCAGTACAGACATACCCATCTGGCCTATGTCTCTGCAATGGTTATACATTTTAAGGTTCTGACTACTTGCCAGCCTCTCCATTGTCCTCCTGTACAAGGCCTGCTGATGTCATCCACCTTAATAGCACTGGCTGAAAAACTAATAACAGATAAGCTCCTTGACACATGCAATGTGTACTTTGTGCTATAGTGTATACTACTAGATAATCGGGGTTGTAATCTTACAACAGGCAACTGTGTGTGTGTGTGTGTGTGTGTGTGTGTGTGTGTGTGTGTGTGTGTGTGTGTGTGTGTGTGTGTGTGTGTGTGTGTGTGTGTGTGTGTGTGTGTGTGTGTGTGTGTGTGTGTGTGTGTGTGTGTGTGTGTGTGCCTGTGTAAATATGTCTCCTTGCAGCAGTGCTTTGTGTGTGTGTGTGTGTGTGTGTGTGTGTGTGTGTGTGTGTGTGTGTGTGTGTGTGTGTGTGTGTGTGTCTGTGTGTAAATATGTTCCCTTGCAGCAGTGAGGACATGCCAGTGTGTGTGTGTGTGTGTGTGTGTGTGTGTGTGTGTGTGTGTGTGTCTGTGTGCCTGTGTGTGTTTGTGTAAATATATCTCCTTGCAGCAGTGATGTGTGTGTAAATATATCTC